>NW_020273460.1:5046-40858 GCF_003268045.1 Sipha flava
GGGGGGGGGGGTTGAACCCGGAAACCCCCTTTTGTATGTACGCCACTATACGTATATACTGATAATAGTAGAGTACAGCGGTTCTCAAATTTTTTTTTCCGCGGTGCCTTTTTTTAGACTTAATTTAGCCACGGTGCCCTGCTGTGAATAACATGAAAGACAGGACAAAAAAAAAATACTCATTGATAACTAATTTTATTAATTTTATTAAAATTTAACTTAATTATAAATTAATGAATTTTTAAACTTAACAATTAAATAAATAAAAATTGTTGTTATCATTATTATAATTATTGTATAAAAATATTATAAGGTTAAAATGAGAATGTCCGAATAAACAATAGAAAATATTTCATTATTTGCTATAAAGTTTTTATGAAAACAATAAGGGAAAAAATATCTAAACATTTTAATTTATTTTTTATGAACCGTAGACCACGGTGCCCTTAGAAAGTGCTCGCGGTGCCCCTATGGCACTGCGGTGCACAGTTTGGGAACCGCTGGTATAGTATATTATACTCGTACATATCATACAATAGTAATACACAATAAGTACAATGAATTAATGAAATATAAAAATGAGCTGCGAATAATATTGTATATTTTGTATATTTTATAATAAAATGTTTAAAATCAAAAACAGACTTTTGAATGATATTTTAACTACAAGACTATATAAATAATTTAGGTTTTTTATACTAATTATAAATTATTAAGTTGCAAATTTATTGTATATTTTATATACTACAGTAATTATTTATTCTCGACCTCTTTTTCCATCAATAATGTAAACTAAATGTAGAACTTATTTTATTCAAATCAAATAAACATTATGAATATACTATGCCATTCAGTCTTGTATGTGTTAATATCTTCATTTCAAGAATACAATATAAGTCCAAGTGTAGTTTTTTCATTTCTAATACGTTATTGTAAGTATAAAATATCCATGAAACATAGAAAACCGACTATATAGCTACACTAATCATATTTTTTATTAACTAACATATAAAAAATATAATTAGAAAATATATTAAGTAATATATTTAATAATTAATTAGGGTAATAATAGAAATAAAATAATAGTAAATTATTTTATTGAGCATTCTAAATTATATATTATATAATTATATGAATTTGTGTTTGATGTAAGGAATAAAACTGAATCTTTTAATTTTAATAAATTTGTTTTTAAAGTCATACATCAAGTATTCATTTTTATAGCAATTCAATATTATTAAATTTCAATCTTTTATTTTTACATTTAAAATTTTAATAATAAATTTTGTTTGCGCAGTGAAGTTAGTTTATATAGAACTTATGCAGTTTTAATTCAAAAACACTTAATGCTAGACTAATAAATTTAACGAAAACTACCTAAATTAAGACTGGTAGAAGACCAAAAAAAAAAAAAAAAATAAAAATTTACTTTCAACAAGTTTCCAGCTTACTCAATACATTATTCACAATTTAACTGTTAATGAAACCAAATAAAGGTCTATTTAAAATGAATATTTGTATTATTTAGAGTTTATTTTTAATAGCAATAGTACAAGTATCTACATATTAAAATTAAAAAAAAAAAATGGTTGGAACAATTTTTTATCAAGTATTATTTTAAAAGATATTAGTCGAACTTTCAAATTCCAAGAATTCATTCACTAGTACTTGAAGTTTCGTCCAAATCTTTAATTATATTTTTATTTTTGTAATATTAAGTAGAATACTGTATAAAAAACCTTACGAGTTTTAGGGTGTTTAAATATTTTCCCTGTTTATAAGATCACATTCTGTAGTTTAAAATTTGGTTTTATTAGAACTACGAAATCGATTTTTAAACATTGATATGACAGTGGATTTTTATATGATAATATGATTATTGACAATATAGTTAGAAAAAATATGGGCGTTCATTGATTAAGTTTTTGAGAGAAGGGGTGTACGGGCGGTACTCCTTTCGCCCAAAAATGACCTTCTTCTTTTTGTCCACGTCCTCTTTTCGACCAAAAATGAAAAAACAGTTTCCTCTTTTCGCCCATGGTTTCACGTTTTACATCTTGGAAACCACTGTCTCAAAATTAATAATTTTTAAAAAAAATCATATAATAATTAAATAAAAAAATAGAAAAATATATAATTATTAATAAAAATTAATAACAATTTAATAAGTGTTAAATAATAAGTATTTAAAATAGTGTTATCGACGTAAAATAACTAATAAGTAATTTGATCAGGTTACTACTTAAATAAATAGTTTGTTTTGTTGTTGTAAAATAATACAAATATTCATATTAATTATGACTTTTTAGTAATTATAACGTTTATTAAAGTGTTTAAACTATATATTTCGATAGAAGAGTTGGCACCTTTATACACTTTTCTCGACTGACTATATTAATAACAATAAAAAACGTGATTTTATCGAATATCAAATATGATTTTTTAAAAATTATTAATTTTGAGAAAGTGGTTTCCAAAATGTAAAACGTGAAACCATGGGCGAAAAGAGGAGACTGTTTTTTCATTTTTGGTCTAAAAGAGGACGTGGGCAAAAAGAGGAAGGTCATTTTTGGGCGAAAAGAGTTCCGCCCGAGGTGTACATAAACGAAATTGTGTATTTTAATACTTATTTAATTAAATCATATCTTAATATTTGTTAAATTACAAGTTCGTATGTTTTCAGATTACGAAGTGTGTTTGTTTCCAGTCCCACAATAGACACTCACGAGTAAAGACTGATGATTTAAATACTAAAATAAACATCATGTTACATTTTATGAATTTTATTATGAATTATTATTTTTATTATGAACTTTATTGAATTATTTTCAATATTCGTTTGAAGGTATGTGCATCTAAATGAAAAGTATGTTATTTAAGTATAATATATATATAAATAATGTAGGTCGTGATGTATACGTGTAAGTCATTGCAATAATCGATGGGCAAAATCGTCCAAGATCCAAAACTTTTCGAAAGTCAAGTGTTTGAGGTACAGTTATTTCGATGAACTCAAAATCATACGTTACGAATATAACAAGTTGAATAAAAATATCACGTACTTCCAAAATATCAGTTACCCGAATGGAACCATATATCCATAATATCGTAAATGAATCGATTGATAGAACAAAGTGTTGTTTTTATTTTGTTTCACGGCAGTATAGGTACATGATTTGTATACTGTTCATACATACGCTTGCCCACTCACACACATCCATACACATACGCACGCACAACAAATATTTATGTGCGCGAGAATATAGACATTAGTATTTTATTTGGTACACTACAGTAGCGTAATTGGCAGTAGGCAAGTAGTCGGCAAGCATGCAACTATGATGGTACCTAGCTTACCTCACAAGCATTTGCCTAAGCGTGGTCTCGTCGTCACTGCTGTCGCTTTGGTCGGCCTTGGTCGAGCCGCGCTCGGACGCTTGCCGCGATGCAAATTGTCTTCTCGCCACGCCCACATACCGGTCGCTGATTACTTCGCCCTGGTCGCTGACCAGCACGCCAGCTACCAGGCCCCCGTCGCCACCACGAACGCTATCAACACCACCGTCACCGCTGTCACTGCACGGGGGGCTGCTGCTATTGATGGGCGCACCACCACCGCCGCCGCCGCCACCGCCGCCGTCACCGCGGCTTCCAGCGTCGTTGCCGTCTCCACCGCCGCTGTCGTAAACACCGCCTCCGCCTCCACAAACTCTGCCACTGCTGCTCGACACTTTCATACAACGAATCCACGGCGGGCGGTGCCGTCGCACGGCGCTCCACCAGACCGGCCCGCGGCGTGCAGCGGCGATACCACGTGCCGGCTGCTATTAGTTCTCACACCAACCGTCGACACCAACACCTGAATAGCCGATATCACATACACATACACCACTAAGCTTTGTATTTACGCAATTACATATTCAAATGTTATGCTCTGAACGGTGGAAGTGGTATTGTGGTAGTACGGTAGAGATGGCAGTAATAAAGGAATATTGCAGTAGTAGTACTCGTAATAGTAGTCGGAGTAGTTATAGTTATAATGAAATACCTATAAAAGCTATAGTGTACACATGTTACTAATTGCATGTATTATTGTGTTATCGTATTTTTAATTTTGACAATGGCTTATTATGTGAATAAAACGACAGAGTGGAGGTGTGTATTTGTGGAAAGGAATACATAGATTCAAAAAGGTATAAAATATATTTACTCAGTACAAATAGTTTTAATCATAACAGCACGAGAAAACCAAAGTGTAAAACAAGACTCACTAAACGTTCGATGAGTTAATCTTTAGAGAATGCTCTTATGAGATACAGAGTGATTACGAGGTGAGAACAGAGATGTTCGAGATATGTGTGTTGGTGGTATGTGTTATATGACGCGCAGTTTTCTTTCTGGGGAATATTCCCACGTGTTTGACGCATAGAGTAAAGAATATTTGACGTTTCGTCTCACTTAGAAGAATTTTACTGTAGTGGATACCATAGGCGTATTGCTGACAGGGGAGGGACAGTATATATATATATATATATATATATATATAGGTATATGAATATGTATACATAAATATAGATGTATAAGTTTTGCTCCATATTAATTATTCAATTATATTATAGGTTGTATAAATATATTATTTTGGTTATTAGTCAGTTCAATTAGTTTTAACGACGGAAGTATTTATATTTCCATACAGGTATATCATTAGTTCTAACACAAATGATAATTGAAATTTCACAGGATATCTGTATTTCAATAATATAATACTTGTACAGAAGAAGAAAATAAAACACATGATTTACAATTTCTAAACGAAAATTGATCATTTAGCCCTTCATAGTACCCAGAGCCGTGTCAAACATTTCAGCGCTCCGGGGCAAAATTTTTTCTACGGGGCCACTGGGCACAGGTAGCATATTAAGTGCAGATAAGGGCGCCCCCTTATTTTAAAAAAACTACGGCGCCCAGGGGCAATTGCTCCCTTTGACCCCTCCTTAACACGGTCCTGTTAGTACCATTTTTCTCTCAGGAGGAATGGTACTCTGAAGGGCTAAATGATCAATCTTCGTTTAGAAATTGTAAACGATATGTTTTATTATCTTCTTTTGTTCAAGTATTATATTATTAAAATACAGATATCCTGTGAAATTTTAATTATTATTTATGTTTAAACTAATGAAACTAATCTATAGTATCAGTACCATCGTTGACAGAAGAACCAGAGGTTAGTTAGTTGTCACGGAGAGGTTGGCGACAAAGTACGTTAGTGTAAGGTGATCGATGTATACAATTGATTAATCAGGATATCAAAACACCTGTCATTACGGGCTATAATAGAATACATGCACGTTTTCCTAGGAACGTGTTTTTTGCGTCGTGTATGACGTAATACGCTTAACGCAGTACGTCATCCACTTATTCTTTTGAAATTAATCACACTGTTTTTCTTCAGAGCGCAACACGTTCTATGTCAACGCAATAAGCTCGGCGCGATTCACTGACTGGCGACGTTTTATAAATGGTTGTTTTGTTTTTTTTTTTTTTTTAATTTGCTATTTTTTCGAACATATATGAAACTAAATTATAGTGTTAATATATTATTATTAATATAAAAGTGTTTTTAAGTAATAATATTAAAAAAAACAGTTCTGTTGGGCTGAACGTTATTCGTTTTTCGGACGACGATAACGAACAGTTAATCGAATTCCTTAGCAATCATATGATCTGAAGAATTATTGGTTATAGTTATTTTTATTAAATGCAATATATGCTACCCACTAGTCACACTTTCAGTAGTCAGCTGAATTGTTTAACATGCTGCGTTTTGTTTTGTTGGAAAACATTTCTACGCTGCGTAATACGTTTTGCGCTATCACGTCGATGTGATCGGTTTTTGCGACTCAAAAAAACGCACTCCTAGGAAACATACCTTAAGGCTATACGTAAACTGACGTAATGTTCAAATGAATTTGAATAAAATTAATAATATTTTGATTAACAAAAACACAGTTTTGTCGCGTCCCGCGTAATCACACGGTAAAACACATCACAAGGAGGTTCCCATGTACATCAAAAACCACAACTATGGATAAGTTAGATTATTGAGCTCATGTGGTTATTACACTAGATATTGTAATAAGAAGTTGGAATATCGAAATCACAGGCGTGGACGAATAAAAGAGTTCACATAAACGTTTTTATGGGAAATTAAACTAAATTAAAATAAATAGTTGATCGAACGTTTATAAACGTTATAACACTAAACGTTAATCACGTTTTATGGGAAATTAAATTAAATTAAATTAAAATGAATAGTTAATCAAAAACCACATCCTGGGCATTTGCGTCAATAATTATGTCACGGCCTGGAGATAACGCACACACACTCATAATTAACAGGAAATTATCTTATTTAAAATATTTTATTATCTTATTCATTTACACACACACATTTGGGATTTTACACACACACATATAATATCACATATAAAAGGGACCCGAAAACAAGGGCAAATTAGACGAGTCTTGTCTATGCTGCACTGAGCACCTTCACGTCAGTGTATGTTATGATCTGGACTTAGAAATATTTCCAATTATTTTATAAGTTACAATTGTTAGGACTTAAATAATTTCTATCACTAGAATATTTACAGAATTTGTAGTTAGGATAATTTTTATAAGTTAAATAAATTTAATTATTTTAAAAATAAGTCTTAATTATTCCTGACTACACTTCCACTCAAGCGTTGACTGAGACGTTGTAACTGAATTAACGGATCAAACGGTTGGCACGTAACAGTTTATCATGTTCCGTGATGCCGAGAAAAGATAAAATATTATTTATTACGTTAAGTTTCAGTGATAAGCCAAGAAATAGGTTGGTTTAAAAATGACTTTTAATGGAGATAAGAACTGTCTAAGAATTAACAATATCTATTCATGAATTGGTTCTACGATTGAATATTGGAGAACAACTTTCCAAGCTTTTACAATCGAAGAATAAGGAGAACTACTAAAAATGTATCCAACCAAAATATACCTTCAAATCTCATAATGTAGCCTTTACAGACGGGTCTCCAACGTACAATAATATATTTACAATAATAACTGATTATGGATAAATAAATGCCGCAAATAGTTTTAACAGAAATTTACAGATGATTTAATCATTTAAATTTTTAATTTTTTTATTTATATTTTTCCGAAAGACTAGTAATAGTCTTTAATTTCCTTTATAACTAAATAGTCAAACAGAAAAAGATTATAGTATAACTTTGTAGTCTTGCTATCGCTGTTGTAGTTGCTGCAGAGTAGTTGTTACTTATTGCTGTTCCTACAGCATATTTTCCATTGTTATAGTATGAATATTCAAATAGAAATACACCAATTCACAAAGTATAAAATACATTTAGTCAGTATAAATAATGACAACAGCACGAGAAAATTAAGTACGAATATAACACCATGGACGAACGAAATGGTATATTATGTCTGGTGACGAACGTTATATCATCTAAATTTGAATTAAACATTAAAAAAATGCTAGATCATAAAATTTTCATTGTACATATCATATTCATTTTGAAATATTATGTATCTACTAGATTACTAGCTAGTGGAGTTCCTTATCTAAAGTATGTTAGTATATTGATAACATTCAACCTAATATAGTTAATTATTCACGTAATTCTGAATATTAAATATTTTGAATAAAATGTTTGATTATTTGTACCCGAATATGCTATAAAATGTATTCATATTCGTATTAATTTTAAGGGTCACAATAGTGAAAATATTGAGGATTGCTGTATTTGAGCTTAATATAAATATTATACATTCTAAAAGTTTTTATGGGAATCTCTCAAAAAATAATACGTATACTGATTGATAACATAGACAAAAATAAAAACCTTCAAGTGATAAAAAAAAAAAAAAAAATTGAATGAAAATATATTTCTGTAAAATTAATAAATTTTTATTTCGTTCAGAGTTTCAAGTCATTATAAATAAAAATGTTAAGATATTTTTCCGTTAACCAATGAAAATTAATAAAATATAATAAACCGGTACCAAATTTAAAAAATTAGACAATGGGTTTTTAAAATATAAGTTGATGTTTTAAAATAAAGGGCATAGAAATAATTTTACAATTTATATGAGCATTTTGTGGTAATCACGATATGCATATAAATTACACTTGTTATATGGAACTGAGCGTAAAAGCATATATAAAGCAATAGTAGTGATTAGCGGAAAATTAAAGTTGAACAGGTGGAAAGGAAAGTACAATGGCATTCATAATACAAGGCAAGAGACACGCGAAATAAAAACTAACCTGTCAGAGACGCTTGAAACTTGTTTATGATTAGGGCACGGATGTTGTTGCATTTGCAACTTTTCTTCTACCTTTTAAATTTATTGCTAAGTAAGTTTTAAATACGTTTCATATAAGTACGAATTCAAACATAAAAGTTTTAAGTGCAATTTTGAAATTTTTTTAATTTTAGTGCAATTTTGTTGAATTTACTCATTTATAGAACTATTTTAGCTGCAAGGGCGTCCGCAGGAATGTGTCAAGGGGGGGGGCAAGGTATTTTAATTTTTTAATTTTTGTTTCATTATCTGATTAGTGATAATGTACCTTATTGTTTTCGACGTGTTTTCTATCATATAAGTAGGGAACGTAAAAATTAAATTATTAATCATGTATATAATTAGAACATTAAAACTTAATCTTACAGTATTAATCTTAATTAATTAATGTGCAACTTTAAATTAACAAATGTAATTTTTTTATACAAATAAAATGTAATCATTGATTTGGTAATTTTAGATTACTTATAAAATTAAATGTTTCTAGCTTCTATAAAATAAATAAAAAACTATTTGAAAATAACTTATTTATTCTTTTAATTAAAAACTAACATAGCTTATACTGCTTAGAGCTATATTATAATATTATAGTAAATAACTTTGATTAAAATAAATTGTTAAAAAAATATGTATTAATACATAATAAACTATATAAATAATAAAAACTTTTAAATTTTAATATTCTAAAATAAAATACGAGTATATACGCTATAGGCCTATACATAATGAAATAAAAAAGAAACATCATAAAGATCAAACTTAATATACGTATTACCTCACACAACTTGGGGTTCTTAGAAAAAAATAATATAAAAATATTAACAAATAATTATAAATAATAACTATTCAATCATTGAATAAAAGTTCCATTCTGCGTGGTAGTAAACCAAATTCATTTATAATTTCTTCAATTAGTTCTAATTTATGATTTTTGATAAACTCTTTATGGACAGCTATTATGCATAAACCATTAAGTCGATTATCACCAATAGTATTTCTTGTCCAAGTTTTTACTCTATGTAGTGTACTAAAAGTTCTTTCTATTGAACAAGTAGTAACTGGCAAAGTTAATGCGATAGTTAGTGCAATATAAATTGCTGGATATAAATTTGCTTCATCTAATAGACTTATGAAACTTATATTTTTCATTTCACTTTGACTTGTGTTTCTATTTTTCCATACATTATACCATAATATACACTCCTCAACCAAATTATCAATTTCATAAAAATTATTTATTTCTACTATCATGTTTTTAAATTCATCATGTTGCTTTATTTTCATATTATTCGGATGTAAATTTAATAAGGAATGAGCAGCACTGTTTTCATTAGAAAATCTTAGTTTTAATTGCATTATTAAGGAATCTACATATGGTTGGTATAAGGAAACTCTAAAATAATCTTCAGGAGTATTTATTGGATGATTTAAACGATGCTTTTGGTTAAAAACAATACGAGGAATTTCAATTTCTTCTCCAAGCTCATTTGCAACATTTTGAGCCTTTTTAAAAATCTCATGAAAATAATTTTTCGCATCCAGGTTGTTAAAAACTTCAATGATTTCAGTAATATATTTTCTAGCTTGAGATAAATCTAACTGTATTGCTTGTAATGCATTCGTTATAGGTTCTAGTTGAGCAGAAAATTTTGCCATTATGAATAAACACACTATAAAATTTGATTTAGTTGCTGCACTGTGTAACTGAAATGCTTGACTTTTTGTTTGTGAATCAAAGCATGTTTCCATAGATATTATTTCTAATTGTTCAACTATTCCAACAAAATGTTCACTAAAAATTCTTATAGTTTTATATTTTTCTGACCATCTAGTCTCGCAAAATAAAGGGATTTTTTCTATTCTTTTTCTTCTTTTAGGACTTAACCTAAAAAATTTAATAATCGACTTGATAATTCCAGCACAATTTTGAATATGCTGAAGTTTATTCAAATCATTTATTACTAAATTTAGTCTATGTGATGAACAGTGTACAAATACAGCTTTAGGAAATTCATTTTTAATAATTGCTTGGACACCATTATGAATACCTGACATGGCACTACAACCATCATATCCTTGTCCTATTAAATTGTTTAAATTAAGACCAGAGTGTCTCAAAAAATGTATTATAGATTTTGCTACAGTTTTAGCATGCATATCTGTTAATGCAACAAAACCTAAAAATTCTTCTTTAACTACAGGGTTTTCTGATTCAAATGAGATATATCTTATGCCTATGGATAACTGTTCGGTACCAGAAATATCAGCAGTCTCATCAGCGAGTATAGAAAAAAATGATCGCGATTTCACTAAATAATTTGTTATTCTGCTCAAGATTATTTTTCCTGTAATATTAATTATTTCATTTTGAACTCTAGCTGAAATATATTTGGAATTTTTGGGGCTTGATTCTAAATGACTTTGTAAAATTTTATCACCAGCTTCAATTCTAAAGTTAATTAAAGAATTGAAATTTCCTTCATTTGATGTTTTTCCACGCAAAGCAATTTCTTGAGTACCACAAAATAGTATACTTGAAATAATAGGAAAAATTTTTTTCCTATTATTATCAATCAGTAACTTATGAGAAGTGTTAATTTTATCAAAACCAGTTGAAGCTTTGTTAGAAAAAACCTTAATAAAATTAACCGCATTTTCTGTGCATTGTAAGTGTGTCTTGGAAACTTTGTGTTTGCATGCTTTTTTGTGAAAATCTTTATACTTAATACATGGTTTTTTTTACAAACTGAATTTGTTTATAAGAATTACCATGACCACTAGATGAATGAAATAGAACACAGAACACACAAAATGGACCTTTCATTTTTTTGAGAATAAGATAACCATGGTGAATATGTACTTAACCATTCATACCGAAAACAACGAGCAACTGACGTACTATCTTTCTTGAAACTATACTTAATTTCTGGTGTCCAGATATTGGTTAATAGTTCATGTTTTGTTTTTTCATCAATAACTATTGTATATGGAAGATTAACAAAGTTCCCAATATCTAGTCTACTAAATCTATCATTACCTAAATTACTAGAATTCGATAAATTTGAATTAAATGACTTTAATGACGATGATGTCGTCGGTATCGAATGTAATTCTGTAACTGGTTGTTCTTCAAAAGAATTATTAAAAATATCATTACTTGATTTATCACTTGGTTCACCATTTTCATTATAAATCTTACAGGTTTGATTTTGCTCATCTTGACCATCTTGTTTAGAATTATTATTACCCTTTTTTTTAATATTAAAAATACTAAACATCATCAATTATGAAACTACTCACTAAGACACTAGGTATATTCATAAATTACATTAAAAGTTATAAAAGTTCAGCTGAGTATATGTTAATACGCTGAGTGCCACGGTATTTATGATGGGTATATCCTATATAGTTAGTTTCCATGCTAAAATTGACCCGCGACGCCACGCCGAAGGTCAATTATTTGTCGAGATAATATTATATTATTATCGGAAATAGCACCGCTGCGTTGTTCGACACATCGCCGTCACCGTCGTCGTTATTCGGAAAAAATAATTAATACCCACTAAAAATAGCTACGCAAAATCCAAATATACCAAAATTGATTAATGATTATAAATATTAAATACTTGTGGTATTTTAGTATTTATATTCAATGATACCAATGCAATCACGAGATCCTATTAAATATTTAATATTCACATATAATAGTCGAAACAGTGCATCGAAAACCGATGACATAATACACCCATAATAATCCACATAACATTTGTCGACTATGTGGCACTCAACGTTTCAAAAAATGTTTTTAAATTAAAAAATATTTATTTTATGATATTTTATACTACATAATGGTTAAGATAATTGATCCATGAAAAAGCCAAGGGGGGGGGGGCAAATGCCCCTACTTGCCCCCCCCCCCCCTTGCGGACGCCCTTGTTTAGCTGTAGTCGAAATTCAACAATTGTTTAAATAAAATTATACTTTAATATCTCCAGATATAAAATTAAATAAGTAGTATAGTATTTAGTAATAATGGTATCTCATCTTTATTTCAATAATATCAAGTCAGTTGGTATTCAATACAATACAAAAATAATTTGTGAAATGTGACTGATTTTGACAGTTATAATCCGTTCTCAGTCACACCGTGAATTTTAACCTATCGTGTTCTGTTATTGTTCTGTAAATATGCCAAAAATTAAGGCAACAATTTCCACTGTTTTAAAAAAATACGTATTAGAATTTGGCGACAATGTGTTTTCATGTGATGAATACGTATTTTTCTGTAAATTGTGCGGCACAAATGTAAATGCTGAACGGAGGTACACAGTTACACACCATATTGAAATTGCAAAGCTTCGAAGGGGGTTAATCGAAAAAATACCAGCAAAACGTCTATATCGCAACTTCAGGTAACAACATTTACAAAAAAATCATCATTTTCTAAAGACTTGTATAAAGCCAAGTTATCCGCTAATATTACGTTGCATAAAATTAATAACCCGAAATTTTGTTTATTTTTGGAAACATATATGAATAGAGATTGGAATAGACATTCTAAATGAATCTACGTTACGCAAAAATTACATAACTGAAGTGTACTCCGATACTTTAAATAAAATAAGAGACAATATAAAGGGAAATAAAATTTGGGTTTCCAATTAATAATTTATTAATTATTATTATAAAATGTAAAAAAATATTTTTTTGGTAGAATTAAAATAAAACGTCTATAAATTGTAACGAAATGTTGTTGTTTTTTAGTGCAATTTTTAATATTTTAAATGCTATTTTCGGTATATTTTAATGCAATACTGCAATCAATTTTACTAGTTTTGTACTACTACAACATCCGTGCCCTATTTATGATTAATGCAATCATAGTTTTCGCTTAGAACAGAATATGTGTAGACCTACCTTTTAATCCTCAATTTAAAAACACACAAACAAAACAAGGGTCGTAAATACGATTCTACAATGTATATTATACAATATATATATAACTTATTATGTCAAAATATTATTGCTGTTCTCACTTCTACAATATTTCATATGTTAAATATGTTTTTAATTTGTCTATATAAACATGGTTATCTTTTATCTATTATCTACATAATTATTATTAATGATTTCCATTTATCTCACCCTTGGTTTAAGATATATATCTTAAACCATGATTTCACCTAAATAAATTGAATATCAATTATCTGTTGTCTTATCTAGATGATTTATGGGTTATCTTTGTACAACACTGAAAGGTACAGATTACATATCATGCTCGTATTTACTTAGTCATACGTATAACACCTTTCGAGTGTGTTTAACCAAGAATATTTATAATCTATAATACTCGTAACTAACTATACACTTATATTGATAATATACAGAAAAATTGTACCATTATAGTATAATATTTTATTTTAAATAAAAAAGGAATTTATACCTTGGTTTTTGACAAAAAATTCATTTTTTGTTCTTGTGTCTGTGCTGTTTAGATGTTAAATATTGATTAGGAGCACTACTTTCTGAAACACAAAAAAAAAAAAAATAATAACAGATGAGAGTTAGTATGTATTGGTATATTGGTTTTGTTTATTTAGACATTTAGTAATATTCATATACCTCATGTATTAAAGATATTCACTAATCAACTAATATAGGATATATATATCGTGTTTGTAATTTATAAATACCACATTTATAAATAAACTGTAATATAATTATGTTTAAAAATTCTCCAAATCAAAAATTATTAACATTTAATAATAATTTATTTTCATAAAACACAAATGCATTTAGTAAAATGAACAATAATAAATTTATAACATTGGTATCGATATAAATTTTAAAATATATTAATTTCTTATTCAGAATTGTATTTCGTTGTTATTTTTCCTGAGGTATTTGATATAATGCATAAGTTCTTCTCATAGTTCTTCAAATTTTTACAGTCCATTTAGGACCATCGCTGCCTCAACCATATCTTTCCACCTATATCTGTCTTCACTATCTTCAATCCTTATTAATTCTTCTGAGATTTCCGTGAGATCCGTTTTCACTCTGTCCTCCCATCTTTGTCTTGGTCGACCCCTAGGTCTTTTACCGTTTAGTCTTCCAGTGAAAAGATTTTTTACAATACCTTCCGATCTCCAAATATGGCCCACCCATTCTAACCTTTTACTTTTTAGATACGAACTTATAATGGGTTTATTGAACATTTGGTACATTTCTTGGTTAGTTCTTCTTCTATATTCGCCATTCTCAATTACAGGGCCATAGATTCGACGTAGTACTTTTCTTTCAAATATGTTTAACTTCTCTTCATCTTCTTTAGTTACCGACCAGGTTTCACAACCATACGTCAAGACCGGTCGTAAAAAGCTGGAATATAAATATTCTTTTGACTTCCTGGACAAAAGTTTCGATTTAAACAATTTCGCAAATGCATAATACCCCTTGTTCCCTGATGCAATTCTCAATTTGATCTCGTTATGCATATTGTTACGGTTGTTTATATTAGTTCCTAGATACTTGAAATCTGTTACTTGTTGGAAAACATATCCATCCACTAGCATAACATCCAGAGCTATCTCTTCTCTTGATACTACTAGATATTTGGTCTTTTCTTGATTGACTTTTAATCCAATCGGTTCCACTGCTTTGATTAGGTCTACAGTCCTTATTTCCACATCGATTCAAGAACTACCTAACCTAATGCATAAGTAGTTAATAATAATTATTATTTAAAAAACACAAGTAAGTTAGAAGTATTTTACTGGAATATTATTCTCATTTTGTGTATTATAAAATAAATAGAATTAAATTTAATGTTAATCACAAACCGATCAAACGCTGCCATGAAGGCTTCGGTGGACAGATCCGTCACGAGCTCTAAGTGCACAGCCTTTACGGCAAAACACACAATTATCGCAATATAAACTTTATAATTACGCGATTTGCACAACCGCAATTCGTGCATTGATAACGAGCCCGCGTAGTCCACGCCCACTCGTGTAAAAGCTCGACATTGTTGTACGCACGTTGCAGGCAAATCGGCCATCAATGGTTGCGGGTTACGATCGTCAAAGCGTACACACACCGTACATTGTATCACTACGGTGTGGATGATCGATGGAAGAGACACAATCCAAAAATGCCGGCGGATCATCGCGGACATTACACGTTATTTTATGCTAGCGTCGGCAAATTAACGTCGATAAAAATGAGGTCTTTGATAACAATTTGGGGTGTTTACTTTCAAATGGTAAATCAGAATGTCTTAGTTGACCTCCTACGCGAAAGACTTCCTGGTCATCGACAAACGGGCATAGCCGAGTGAGCTGCTTCGAAGACATACGTTCATTCTTATGCAACTCGTCACAAAGTTCGGCGAACAAAAACTGTTGTGAATTGAGAAATTGAGAACAATGGCGCGTAATGTTTCATTGAGCTCTATTTGCTTGAGGATAGGTATCACCTCGGCAAGACGGCGCATCATGGCAACTACGCGGATCATATGATCGTACGATGAAAAGCGTGCAAATCACTCCGAAGGGGGTCTTCAAATTGTTAATAAGAGGTTGATAAGTCGGACTTCGGGCAAGTCGGAACACGTTAGACGATCCTTATCCCTCCCCAATTCATTTGGATGGTCCTTGATAAACTTCAGGCCGAGCCAATATAAATTAAATTGTGGTAATTCTGACGGCATCAGCCTGCGTGACGCACAGTCGGCGGGATTAGCGAGTGTCGACATGTATCGCCAATGACAATTTGGTAAAACGGATTGAATCTGATGCACGCAGTTCGACATGTACTATTTAAATGTTTTAAATGTTTTAAATGTTTCATGTGGAACAGTCAACCATGAAAGAACCACTAACGAATCTGTCCACGCGAAAGAGTCTAGAATGGTAACGCGATCTCCTAGAGCCATCTTTACACGATTCAACCATCGAATGAGCAACAAGGTAGCGTTCAACTCTAGCCGTGGCACCGTCAATACTTTCCTTGGAGCTAATTTAATTTTTGTACCAATAAGAAAGAGAGAGGAATCTCGTGGTGCGTCGAGTACGCGCAAGTAAGCCACAGCCGCGTACCGCCGTAACGACGCATCGCAGAAGCCGTATAAAAAACATGACGCACCCGGAGTGGTGTTGCAAAACCGCGGAACGCAAATGGTTGAAAGCTATGGCAATTCGGTCACGAATTGTGCCCAATCGGTGTGAATTTCGTATGGCTATGGGTCATCCCAGTCACATGCCACCTGCCATATACGTTGCATAATATGCTTAGCTAAAAAAATATCAGGAGCAAATAAACCCAATGGATCGATTAGGCCGTCAATGACAAGATACCACGTTTTGTGAATGTTGGTGACACCTCTAAACATAGTTCGCAACAAAAATAATCCTCATTTGTATACCAGTGTATACCAAGAACCTTTGTGTCTACGCTATCGTCGTCGGCGAATGACCTAGATTTTACGACGCAATGATCCGCAGGTACGTTCTGCAATAGAGCCGAGGTATTACTTGACCATTTACATAATTCGAGACCTGACCGCGCCAGTATTGACTTTAATTCCGATTGAACCACGACCGTATCAGTGATGGTGTCCGCCCCGTAGCAAATACGTTTGTTGACGTATGTTTGATAACGTAACGCATCGCGATCACATGGAAAAGACACGCCATCACTGTCAGCTATAGCGCGCAACACGCGGAGTGCTAGGAAAGGGGCGTAGTTTACACCATAAGTCACGGTATTAAGTTCATAATCAATCACTAGATCGAGCGTGGAGTCACGCCCCAATATGTGTTGATAAGCGCGGAACTCAGGTAGGATCAAAATTTGACGGTACATCTTATAGATGTCTGCCGTGAATGCGTGGTGAAATAAACAGAAACGGATCAAGATATCAACTATGTCACGCTGTAATTTGGGTCCGGGAAGCAATGCGCGATTTAACGACATACCCGTGGGACCTTTCGCAGACGCGTCAAAAACTACCCTAAATTTAATATCTGCACCGTCATTCTTACATATAGCATGGTGGGGGATATAATACTGTCCGGGGGTTGTTGCAACCGACATATGACCCAATGCGAGATATTCGGCCATGAAGTCTTTATGCAGCGACTTGAGTATAAGATCGGTGGTCAATTTACGTTCTAACGCCTCAAATCGCTTTATTGCCGACTCACGGGATCGAGCAAATGTATTGTCAGACACGGGTGCGTGGAAAGGTAATGACACGGAAAAACGACCCTATGGTAAACACACGTGTCCGTCTCGGAAAATTTGTTCTCATCGCCCGTCATCGGAAAAGGTTTCCGGAGCAACCTCAGGTTCTTCGACTCCCCAAAAGCAATGTATGAGTCCTTCTAGGGAGATAGTAAGGGACACCGGTAATGAATGTATTGATGCTAGTTCGCCCTCGGAAATTGATCCCATCAGAGTCCATCTGAAAATCGAACTGAAAGCGACGGGAAGATTTTCATCGACCATGATTTTGCGCCCGTCCATTACTGTCGCATATACGTCACCTCCCAACAATAAATCGACCGGAGCTGTAATGCGGAACGACGGATCGGCCAACGTTAAAGTCGAAAATCGATCTTTTATGTCTACAGGTAAAATATTCCTAGGGAGATCATTAGTAATTGATGGCAGCATCCACGCATGTACTGATAACACAGTTTCATTTGAATGTCACGGTTGTATTACGCAATCGACACGCCTCTGGACATCTGTAATTGGAACGCCAGACAACCCTGTCATGGGTGAAATCCATCGATCGCGTCGAAGTCCCAACCGATCGGCACATGCGGTAGTTATTACACTAATTTGTGATGCGCAATCAATTAATGCACGTAAAGTTTGCCAAGAACCCGCTCTATGCGGTACATGAATTAGCGCCGTTCCAAACAATAATGTATTAGAACCTTGTGGCGAGGGTGCAGACGCGCATAATACTGCATCTGACTGGGATGCCTCGCTTCTACTATGGGTAATATTCCCCGGTGGGTAAATGAGGGAATAATGTCTGAGGCTTCAGAGAAAACTCCTTGAAATCATTCCTGTCTTACAACATTATGATGTACTCAGTGTCGGTCTGACCCACTCGGATACCCGGTAATCGCCGGGAGCCCTGAGATTTATTCTTAAAATAAGAACGCCATCAGGGGCAGATTTACAGTTAGAGAACTGTGGGTCAGCTTATTTCAAGAGGCCACTTATTAGAGCTGAAAGTGGATTATAAATGTATTCCTTGTAACAAAAGAACAATATGATCATATAATATTTGTTTTCGAAGCTTATTCACAATTATCATTGTAAAAATGTATCTTATTTTATGGAATCATACATATGGTCTGGTATAGAGATGTTTTATTTTACTGTAACATTAAACTAGTGACGTAATTTGGGGGTGGTGGAAACTGGGGCATTTTCTAGTTTAGTTGTAACTTCAACTTATAGTCAGCACACTTGAAAAATATAAAAACCCTTCAGGATAGCTAATATTGTCAACAAATATTAATTGTGAGTCAGCTGACCTCCTGAACCTCTCCTAAATCTGTTCCTGGACTCGAAGCAACCATACTAATATGAAAAATCATAGTAATTATTTTCTATCCCATTCCAATAATAAATTTTTTTCCGGAGACCCAATCATGAGCCAGACCTACACTGAGTGTACCTTATCATGAGAACGAGAAAACATAAAATCCGATAACCGGGTTAAAAATTAATTTACTTTTTTTCTCTGGTTTAAGTGATCAAGAAAATCAGTTGTGTTATGTGAAACTAACCTAACCTGATGATACATTTTTGATTTAAAACCAGTCGTACATCAAAATAGTATAATACTCTAGGCAAAGAGTTTATTTATTTATATATATATATATGAACTATTTATTCATACATGTATTTACGAGTATTAATAATTTACTAATTTTTATTTTATTCTTATTATTTTATTATTTAATATTGCTAAACAGTTTAGTCTAGCTTGGATTCCAAGCTCTTATTTTCTTTGGCTGTTTATAAATTATCTATCTAGAACTAAATAACATTTTTGTTAATCGGTAAAACATTGGTAAGTTATTAAAAATGTAATTCATTGAATGGATGCATTTAAATTATCTTAATTGGTTGAGGCATGGAAAACTAAATTTACCAATAGTTTTCAAATTCGATGTATATTTTTTTTATCATACTCGCATATTATTTTAATGCTTAAGAGGCCCCCGAATTATTTGCCTCAGGCACTAAAAATCCTTTCGACGACTTGCGTAGAACAATAGGGGTTTCAGCCTTCCCCAAAATTCACCAGAGACTTTAAATAGTTTTCTTTATTATCAACTTTTTCTGAACCAACGATTAAATTTTGAATATGTAAAATGTAATAGCTACTTTGAACAAATATTTTTGCTATAATTAGAAATATCAAAAATCATTTCATTTACTGAATTAATTTTTATTTTCAGTTAATATAAAAGTAAAATTAGTCATATTCACCAAAATGGTTAAATCTTTTTCTTCCAATACAGTATGCAAAATTTGTATTTTTTTTCAAATTTACTAAGGCATTTTATTTATACTTGTTTAAATATAATCCATAATAATAATAAGTTAATGTAATTTAAATATTAAAAATCTACTTGTAAAATATTCAATACAATATTTGCACTTATGTATGGTATAATAGTTTTAATTCGAGTGGATTTTGGTATTTTATAAAATTATGATTTAAAATTATTTATGTTATAGGAAACTAAAATATTTTGAATATGTAACATACATAGTTAAAGTTTTCTTGTCAATCTAGTAAATTATAAAAGAATACATCATATAATCATTATAATTATTAAAACTAAACTTCGTTCAGGATGGTTTTCAAATACAACGGTTTGTCGTTTATTTGGAACAGAGACGCCGGAACCGGGGGGGGGGGGGGGGGGTGCCCCTTCGAAATTTTTTGTGGAGGGGCATAGAGTATGTTTCGCCTCTCCAAGTATAGGTACGAACTTAGTTGATACTTCATGTGGACAGCTTGGAGAAGAATTTGGACTGGGTAGGTATATATAGTATTTTCGGTAATAATAATAATCTATTATGATTATTATCTATTATAATCTATTATATTTTTATTATTAAATAATAGATTAAAGTAATTAAATACACCATGGGATTATCTGTTAACATAGTATTTCTGTCTATAAGTGAAAAATGGATTTGAAGATAAAACTACAGTGCCATATAGAATTTGTCCTCACTCGTCTGAGCTATTTATAATAAAGAAAAACAAATGTTAAAAACAAACGTGTTATCAACATTAATATTTATATTTTATTACGTTATACACTTATGCACCTTGTCTATTTTGGACAAAAGTATTGTTTTTATAGTATTGATACTGTCGTGTGTAGTGCGTATAGCTTATACCTAGGTAGTCAGTAGTCATTATTGCGTAATATTATTATATCATTATGATACGTGGTTCCTAGTTGCATGGCTTTTTGAGCGATTTTAAATTACTGATTTATTTACAACTACCTATTTATAAAGTTATTGAGTATTTTAAAATAACTTGAATTATCTTTTATCCTACCAGGAAAACTATAATTGTTATCTCGAAAAAAATATTTTAAATTAGTATGATAATAGTGGTTGATTAGAGACTACTCTCAGTTTGCCCCTCCAAAATATATTATGTTCCGGCGTCCCTGATTTGGGATGTATTAGTACTATTATCAAAGCTCTGATGTACAACATATCGACCTACTTAATGTTTAAACTGTTTCACTATCTGTGTTTGTATGTTCGTCAAAAGTTCATTATTATTGTCTGAGGAACGAACAAATTTTCAATTTATATAATTGTTTGATCTATATAATAAAGTATTTATTTAAAATAACTGAACATTTATAGAACCAAATAGTATTATACTTATTCATTAACTGTGCTATCGTGAATTCTATATTCGTATAAGTAGGTACATTATGTTTTAATATAATATTAAGTAAGAGTATTTATATTTATAAAATTACAAGGTACCTAAATTGAATGTAATAATTAATGTTGTTATGCGTTCATTAAATTTAAGAAAAAATTGTTTTTACCGAGAACGTTTTGACGTTTTGACGCTCACTGGTATTGATCTAAACAAAACATAACGTTCTACTGATAACTTAGAAGGAAAATAATTTTCCGACAATACACGGACCGAGTAGATAAACGTTAACACGTCAACATTAATAGACCGCAGAACGACACATCAACTAAAACACGGAGCGTACCTGTAGCTCTTACGTTTGCAGAACACCGACTAACATACAAGACCTATTGTCTATGGTTAGGTGTCCATAGTGATTACGTAATGTGTGATGCCGATATCAGAAGGGCGTGGTCGATAATGGTCGAAACTTGATAAAACCCGTTTTTATTCAATTGGCCGTGCTACATTTGTTCCGTAGTACGTCATTACTCCCAATGATCTGTTCGTTCCAAAATTAATTTACCGTAACTATATACCATATCCAAAGCCATCCTAAGAGTTTTTTAGGGTCCAGGGCAAATTAATTTGAGGAATCCTCAATCATCAAAATAATATACGAGTATTGTAATATGCCATACGTCACAAATATATATTGTATATAATATGTATATAATGATGTGCAGGAGAAGACGTATTTGTAGTGCTTCACATAATTAAAAATGTATTATTAGTTACTTATCATTGTTGAGAATTTATAGAAAAAAATTTAAATTGTTGATAATTTATCATAAGAATAAATTATGATTTATTAATTACTAAAGTAAAATACTAAATAAATATTAATTAATAAATTACTTTTCATTAATATTAGAAAATTAATAAAAAACTTAAACTTATTTTGAATAAACTCGAACCTTTTAAGGAGGTGCTTAAACATTTTCTGTGAGGGTTTAAATCTCTAGAGACCGTATTCTATAAAATATCAACCCATAGTTACAGTTAAACAACAGAGGTTTTAATTTTATTTCGTTATATAGGTATCCATTGAGTATTTTCATTAAATTCAATGTTAATTTTAAAAATTAAAGTACTTAAAATCATTTATTTTCTGATATTTTACATTTTAATATGACTTGATTTCAAGTGTCCAGAAATAAAAATTGTGATTGAAGATTTTGCAAAACCAAGTTAACCGTCAAAACAATAAATAATATTTTTATTATGACATGATATATTTTTTACTGCTATTCAGCAGGAATATTTTGCTATTTCGCTAGTATAATTTTTTTTTAGGACAGTATTAAATGAAAAATGTTTTAACTGTATTATTCAATGAATGACAATTAAAACTATAAATTATTTTTGATGCTATAAAAGTATAATAATTCAATTTAAATGTCCATCAACTTTTCTTATCAATCACGCCATAAATGTTTAACACAGTGTACTTGACATTAAAGGAAAATCTAGATTGAGTAAATCGACCTTTCATTGGCATATATTTATTTCTATTTTGACATAAAATATGTAGTATTTTATAGTCCATATGATTTAAAACTGATTATTCAATTATTTAAACTAACATTATGGTAGGAATAACTATATCTGACTTTTTATGTATTTGCTTATCAATACTTATGATTTATAAATTGTATATTATATTTATTGACTAAATAATATTTATCATAACTTATTTATACATATAATATTTAAATAAAAAAACTATTACAACTTAATTATATTTTTTCTAGATTTTTAATATTTGTATAAAAAAGTATAACGTATATCAATACTAATAGGTATAAATAAGTTAAAAATAAATTTAACTTTCAACCTTTCAACTTTAAGTTATAAGGAAATTATTAATTTTTATTGAAACAATATTGTTCATAAATTATATAAATGATTAAACTATTATTTTATACCAAAAAAAACTCGATGATACTTAAACATGGTTTGATTATTTATAGAACATTTTGATTATAATTTCTGTTAGCAAAAAAAATGTGCAAATCTTAAAAAAAAAAATTTAATAATTACAGAGATAATAAAAAGATAATTCTATAAACTTAAATTTAATAAAGTATTCAATAGTTAAATTATTATGGTTATTTACATTTTTCCAACCAAAAATCATATTAATTAATGATCAAGTTTATTATAAATTTGTAATACATTCTTGTACTTCATATAGTTATTTGAACGTTTATTATAGTATTAAAGATTAACTTTATAATAGTTACTAGTTGGAATAACTGTTACTAAATTTCATCAACCCAAACGGTGTGAATTTTAGTAATAAATCGAATACGGTATTTGTATAAGCTAAATTATACAAATTATAAAAATTATCATTATGTATAATTTAATTGTCCCTTTGTAACCTATATCTGTTTTATTAAATACTGTTAAATACGCAATCAATTAATAAATCTAATCACTATTACTATATGTTATATAACTACTGTAAAAAAACTGATATGAATTATATTAATGTTTGAATGTTGAAATAACAAAATATTCAAAAAATAAAAACAAATTAAGAAATTGTCAAATTATAGTATCAAATAGAAACTAGACGGATTAAATATTTACATACAATATTATAATAAAAACTATTTAATATTCATATTGACGCTCAGGGTAGGAAAGAGGGGTCCATCGTTTCCTCGTTGAAACACATTAAATTACCATAGCCATATTTACGATTGCACACACCAAAATTATTATTTTATTTTCTGAAATTTGATATTTTATATATTAAGTCCTCAATTTAATTATTTTATAAGAAAATATTACTTAGTGCCACCTAACCCATTATATCCTAATAAGGGTTTTAGCTATACAATTATTTCATGTAAAATACTATCTTGTGTACAATATAAAATACAACTAGATCAAAATATGAAAGAAATATATCCTATAAGGCTATAAATGTGTAAATCAAAAAAACCTATTTTAGTTTTCTAAGTTCTGATCAAAAAACATAGATTAAAAGATATAGGTGACAAAACTAAATATGTTAACTAAGTCTAAAACCCATATGGTGTTCATTAAGTTTTATTACCATTAAAAAATCTATTCTTAATTTTCTTTTGTATATTTAATTCAACTTTAGTAAATCATTTTTCCCGTCATGCTACTATTTATTTGATTTTAAATCACGGTTGCGTGTATGTAATAATTATAAGTAACTGCGTAGTTAGTAAGTCTATGAGCTAGTATAAGTACCTATTATACTACATGCAACATATTATATCACAATAATATTATTCGGCCTCGACCATGGCGTAAGTCTCAAGAAACTACCGAAGCGAAAAACAAAAATAACGCAGTAAGATATTACAGCTTACAATATAATGTAATATTATTGAATTTCGTCCATAAACCATAATTATGATTTTGCACTTCTTCTTTGTTAATTGTTATTATAGTATTTTTTTTAAATTTATTTAGTTAAAGTAGCTCATAGTTTAGCATCAGATATAAATTTATATGTTAAACAAAGAAGAAGAGCAAAATCATAAAATGCAATAATTATTATTGCATTCGATTTTTAGTAGTCACAATTACACTCACTAGCGTGTTACGTGTTGTTGGTTAAACAGTTTCTTAAGAAAATGTAAAGGATTTACGTAATAATATTCCCACCTTATAGTTGCAAGTAACAACAATAATAATATATTTATATATATTATACAGTAAACACTAAACCGTACATTAATGTACATCATATGCATATATATATAAATTAATCACCCATGCTATAACAATACCGTGTCGATTTAATGTCTGTTGGAAAATCACAAACCCCCAACCCCAAAATTTGTTTAACGGTGGCAAAATTTCACAGTGTACGTAATAATAATAATACTAATAATAATAATAATGAGTTAACAATTAAATTTGTGATAAATGAACGGTTTAATGAGTAGCGTGTAATAAAGGGTTAAAATATAATACACACACATATATATATATATATATATGTACGAATAAAATAGGCGTTCCGGTGAGAAAGAGTGCGGTAACGGTTTGGCGTTTATTGTCTGCTCGCGTGCAAACGTGTGGTAGGTAGTGGGTACATAATGATAATATTCGATCGTCGGTTTTGTTTATAACAGCACAACACCGTTCGCGGCACTCGTGTTCATCGTCGTCCCTGCACGTCGACGACAGTCGGCCGACTTTGTACCCGACAACAGCGGTGGCGAAGACTGCGGCACCGAATAGATAATTCGCAAAAAAGCCCGAGACAGAAACGGTGGATAATGCGTAACGGCGGTGGAGGTGGTGATGGTAGAACGTGTGCAAAAATTTGAATAGAAATGGCGAAGAAGCGAAAGCGCGACGGCGGTGCTGCAGTGAGAAATGGTTTCCTACGTCATACGTCACAAAGCGCCCGTTTTATGACGTCATCAATCTTGTTCCTAGTCGTACGCATCGATTTTAAGCGTATACAGCCGCCACCAACCACTACCGCCGTTAAACGTTTGAAAATTGCACCCGTTTCGTACATCATACATTATACACACGATTCGTGTCGCACATGACCTCTGCTTACGGGCACTTGTGAACGGCAAAGGCCCTACGGGAAATTCTGATCTAATGTTTCGCCCAAACTCGTATAATATGCTGATTGCTGCGGCGTTATACGGCTGAGCAAGCAGCTTAAAATGTACAATTATAAATATGCGATCGACAAGGTTGTATCATTTCTTATAGTATATAACAATCAAACATTATTCAGCGTAGTATTTTATGACCACATCTGGAAGATTTCCATAGTTCAGCGAATTATGGATGGATATACTTTTAAAATATACAGATATTTTAGATTTTTAGCTTCAAGATTATCGTTACAGTAATGTATAAATCATATATGTACACAGAGGTTTCGCAACCGTAAAAGTAGGTAGCTGACAATAAGTCAACGTGTCTTAACAAGTAAGAAGCACTCGTCCCAATCACTCAATAACTTTCTCCTCTATGGGCTCTGGAAGACAATGACAAATAATTAAAGTTATTATTATTGTATACTAAAATAAATGCATGCTTTGAATGTAAGAGCAAAAAATGATTTTCCCATAATCATTTTTTGGCACTAGCAACTCAAAAGAGCAAAACACTAATTTTGTCTCTGTCTGTTGGTGCCTATCATTCACTAAATATTCAAATAAATATGTGTGCCTCTATTTTTCCTATTTATGTTTTATTAAATATTATTTTAGTAAAATTTTGTTTCTTAAATGTAAATACGTCTGTTATACATTAATACCTATAACGGGAATTATTGTTTGCCTATTCAAAATAATTTTATAAAGTATTAAATACTATAATAAATCTGGCTAAGGTTTTGAGTAGACATCATTATAATTATTATACGTATTAAAGTCAATCACAACAAGTATCATTAATTGTTATATTTTTTCCAAAAACCTTAAGTTGTAACGATTTCCATTAATTAGAATAAAATCATAACCACCAAAAATAAAATTTAGTATTATAAGTTGGTAAAATCCTAAGAGCGATTGGTAAGATACAATTTTCATACAACAGTAATTAATAGTTTTATGTTTAGAGTTCATAACCCGAAAAATAGTTCCAAAGAAGTTTTCAGTTTTTAGAATATGTAGATAATAATGTTGGATTTAACGGTGGTGCAGAGGTGCAACGCACCGGTACCTTAAGCTCCAAGAGACCTCTAAAAACAAAATCTAAAATTGAAAATTATCTGTTTCTTTATTTCTTTGCTTTTTCGTGCTTTTTTTTTTTATATTTATTCATTGTATTCGATTCAACAACTTTTATTAGTGAATTTATAAATAGGAATGTCTGAACGTATATTTGAAAGTAGTGCTCAAGTATGAAAAAAGAAGCTACTTTTACAAAACATTTTTTTTTTTTTTTATGGGGCTTCTATTTGATATTTACAATAAGACCTCCCAAGTTTTAGATACAATACTGATAGAGAATCAATGGTTATAATCTTGTGAAAATCGTTCTGTACATAAATATAGAGTATTATTAACTCATAGACTTAATAACTACCTCATTCCTTTATTATAATTGTTTATAATTATATAATATATATACATAGATGAGACATATTTAGTTCAATTAAACTATTAGAATATATCATACTTATTTATTAAAAATAATAATGTATCCAGTACTTGAAACCATAATCAAATTTTAATTACGAGTATAATTTTTTTAATGCAATTCTTAATAGTTAGAAGTGCTGATTTTAATTTATTGTATATGGAATACTACATTTTGTATTTTCTTTTTTTTGTAATCGATGTTTTTAAATAGTTGAGATGTAATTATTATATAATTAAATGCTAGATGTATATAAAGATACTTTTTAATAGTAACGAACATAATAAAGATGTATACGACTAATAAAAATAATTTTTTATTGGCTGTATTCTACATACATATAATTTATATAAATGGAAATGTGGAATAAATTAATAAAACTGATACATTGTCAAATCTGTATTTAGGTACAAGAGTGTAGCCATAGAGTCCTTGAATTTGATTACATTGTAATACTTTTTTTTTTTTTATAATTTTTTTGATAATACAAATGTGATTTTATTGCAGTTAAACTGTTGAAATAACCTTGTGCAAAACAATACTTTTTTATGGGTTCATTATATATATAAGTATATATAGCGTACAATAATATTCACTCAAGACTTTTCAATTATTTAAACTGTGTAAAAACTATTCTAATATCAATTTAAATTTAGATAACATAATTAAATTGTGATATATTTTGATAAATATTTCATGTAACTTATAAATTAAATATATAAATGATGCAATTAAAATTATTATGGTGTCAGAATAACTAATAAACACAAATAATTTTAACTAATATATTATCTTCAATGAAAATAAATAATAATGTTAAAAAAACAAAAAATAAATATAATTATATATAAAAATAAATATATTATTTATTGCATAATATTTGTATTATTTTAATGTAACAACTATTAGAAAAAAATATATATAAAACTTTTTTTCTAATTTTATTTGCCTCAGATGAAATGTCTAGTAAAGGAGGTAATATTTTTAAAGTAGTAACATTTAAGTGATGATGAAATTTATAAAAAAAATTACATTTTATTATTACATTTGGTCTTCGGTTTTATTATTTTAATAATAACTGTTGAATCTATTATTATATATATAAAACGCTAAGATAATATTCATTTTTATATATTTCTTTTATTTTAGCACATACTGTCAATCAGCGGCGGATTGGCTAATTACCATATTATCGGCCCACCATCCAATAATAATAATTTTTCATAAAAGTCTCTTTTATTCATGGATAAAATGCTCGTAGAACTGTTTACAACACGTTTACACTAGGTTTTTATCTCAATCTTACAATTAAATACAATATACTTAAATAAATTATTTTTATAAAATAATTTTTAATCCAAGTACATCAGCCTAGTGTTATAATACGACTACTGGCCCATCGGGAACTTTCCCGGTATCCCGGGGGGCCAATCCGCCGCTTCTGTTAATTTACCTAATATAAAAGTAGATAATACATGAATTGTAAAATTACATTCAATTTCTTCCAGCAAGTATTTTTATTTTTTTTGATAAACAATTATTTTGATATTTAATGGTTTGAAATCAAAGCTTTGCACCCAAATTAATCCTAAACCCAGAATTTGAATTAAACCAGAATTATTTCCCAAAAACCAAAATCCATATTCACGAAGTTTAATAAACAGGAAAACCCTAAAAGTAATATAAACCAAAAATATAATTAAGAAAAATCCCGTATTATTCTGCTCTTTTATTATTGATGTGAAAACATTTTATACCTACTGCATTCAGATTTTTCCGCTTGGGCAGTGTACATTTTCGAGCGTTACCTTTTTCCCGTAACGCTCGATACCTATAAAAAGAAAAGGCGATTTTTATGGCGATTATAAATAAAGTTCTACTGGACCGATTTGCATAGTTTTTATTTTTATTTTGGGCTAGTAAAGAAAATTGTACACCTGATTTATATAAACAACAATTTGTTGTTGAGTTCTATACGATCATGTTAGTAATAAACTATTTAGGTGAGCAGTAAATATACACTTTAGAAGGTATAATTTTAAAACACATGTGAATAAGCACTGCAAATGGTATAATAAATTACAATTCTTATATATGTCTGTAAATATTCACTAATTAAGGTAATATTAATTTCAGAATGATAGAATTAATTTTTAAGTTTTGTTTTGTGAATTAATAAAATCTGGATTGTCTTAAAATACGGTTAAAAGTGAAAATAATTATATATGTTATAAGTTACACGTTATGTAATTACGTTTAAACTGATTTTTATTTCTATTTAAACGTCAAAAGTTTAAGATATGACAAACACTTTCGCTTTATTTTATATTTTACACAAATTTAACATATCCAATTTAATCATTCATTCTAGAGATTCTAAATCATACATATAATTAGTACTGCATTTTTTATGTGTTCGTTAGTATAAATAAGCAATTACCTATGTACAATTTTGGACGTACTCTAGATATTGAAGCTACATTGCAATACATCTACATTTTTACAAACCCCCAACCTATGTAAATAGTAAAGCAGATAATTTTTTTATTATTATTAAAATATTTATAGGTATACCTATAAATAGTATACCTACGAAGTTTATGAAGTATACTAGGGTTTATTTCTTTTGCCGTTTTTATGTAAAATAATACCGTTAAGGAACTATGTAATTAGCATTTATAATTTATGGTATAAATAAAATTTTTAAAAAGGATTCAATTGTAAATTATATCTCAATCTTCAAATACAACTTAATGGTGATTATTTGATAAGATTTTACGGCCAACATAGAGTTTGTATTTTATGTATTCATAATAATTAAACATAAAAATTTTATAATATTAAAATGTACATATTTGTAAATTACAAATACAGTTTAGTTTTATGGAAGTTAAATATTTTTCTTAATGCTTTGAAGTATAAAAATTTAATTTCAAACTAGCTATTAATTATTTATTAATATTTACTGTTCGGATGAACTTAGTGAAGTGGCAGGGGATACTTGTAAAAATGTTGTATACTTTTTCACTGATTAAAAGCAATTGATTCTGAATTCCAACTATACAAATGTTTTATCGTGTATATCCGTTTTTACTTTACTATCATCATGCTTTTTTTTTTATTAATTCAGTTTTCAAATAAATACAATTTTATTTTTAATATGCTCAATCATGCCAAACCACTTAAAATATTATGTGGAAAAACGGGTTATATAAGTGATACAGTTTAATTTTAAATGTGAGTACATAATAATAGAATATATTAATATTATACAAATAAGTACGTAAACGAGTTACCCTAAAGCCAAATCTGTGTATACGATTTATTAGAAAATATGTGCCAATCATTTTTTTTTCTAATTATAATATAAATTCATTTTTCAACTAAACCATTAAAAAAAAAAAAAAACATAATAAAACTCCATGCCTTTATTATACTTACCAGTATACATGAATATGGCTCAATTAAATTGGAATACCTAAGACTCGTATACTCGGAAAAACAGTTTTTCGTTCACTAGTTTGTTGAGTATCTCGTTCTATCAATGTTCCGAAAATCTAAAACAAATCGATAAATATATTAGAAAAAATTATTCTATATTATAAGGTTAAAAAATATGTAGGTTTTTCAAACAAAATTTTAAAAAAATATTATATGATACTTCATTATAAAAAAAGTATTAAATTTAAGGAAATATTCAATAAATATGCACCCAGTTGATCAAAAAGTACCATCTGTCAAAATGTAGATTATATTTTGTTCGGTTGAATTGTATATTTATGGATAAAACAAACGAGATTAATTGTTTCAATTAGTATTTTATTTAAATTTAATATAATCAATTATCTGAAATAAACATCAAGATTAAAAGTACATTAAAATAAAAAAAAAAATAAGAAATACACTATCAATTATCGATAACTTGTAAGACATATATTTCTTTCAAATATTTCCCAGAACTAAAAACTCTTAGAAATAATTATATTCAGTCAATATAAATATGTATTAGTTGAAAAATATATGAATGAACTGTATTCATTATTACTGTATCAAATATATTTGTAAAGTTTATGTAACTAACATGATTAATTAAGTTATTTAAAGTCCCACTAAAATATTTAAATCCGTAAAATTAACTGTCTTAATAAAATCAACGTTTATCTAAATTTAACTGCTAATTCAAAGATTAACGTTAAAATATTAAAAATTATACAGTATAATTACAACTAACAGTTGCTTTAAATTTAAAAACTATCCATAGGTATATAACTTCAAAAATCATTATAATAATAAAATTAATTTTGAAATGTATCTATTATTAGATGTATTAACATATTATTAATGTATCATTAGTTTTACGTTGAAATATAAAAAAAAAATACTACGAAATCAATGATATTATTAAACTTATGCAATACGATATAAAAAAAAAAAAAAATCAAATTCAACTATTTCATTTTTCGTAATAAAACGTAAAATTTAAAAAAATTAATTTATACCAGACTAAAGAAGTATAATATTACATTTTAAATAATTCGTCAATTTGATCATTTATTTTGCACTTACTTTTACACAAATAGCATAAATTATAATACGCATTACAGACTTTATTAATCATGAATCACGGTGTTATGTGTTGTATAGTATGGTAATTAATTAGGCATAGCAGTCCTAGGGGTTCAGATTATATTGATGTTTTAAAAAAAAACTATAAATTAAATTATCTTGACAATTTTTTTATTTTTCAAATTCTAAAATTATTTCGAATATTTAAAAATGTTTCTAAATAATGTTTAATAATCTTAAAAGATATTGATTTTTTATTTTTATGAGAATATGGATAACTAGATACAATAATATAAACACCTACAACATTCGAATCAAATGACTATCTGTTTTATTTTCGTGACAAAAAATTGTATAGTATACCTATTTATCAACTATTAAAAAATTGTAACAGTTATACAGTATACAAAAAAAAAAAAATCTAGTTTATTTTGATTTGCATATAATATAAATAACGTCGAGTTAGAAAAACATAATATTGAATGCTGAAAAAAAAAACAAGTCTTCGACATTTGGTTTCTATATATATATATTATATAAACTTTTTATAGTTATGCAGATGTATATGCTTTATATGTTCACAGTACGATATCATACATATAATATTCGAAAATAACATATGATCGTATTGATGTAGATCCGGTATAAAACATGTGTTATACATTTTAATTTCTATTGTGCAACTACAGATATATCTAATTTTCAGTCACATGAGAAATCTGAATCTTTCACACCGCACCTATTTATATTGCAGTTGATATTTTATTTATGAACCATTTAAATCGTATATTTGCAATTCACTTAAATCATAGTCCATAGGGCATATTATAATATATATACGTGCGTACGGAGGATTATTGCAATGAGCTGCATACGTTCAAATAGGTGTGCTGAATAGAGTATCGGTTATTAACTACAGATTAATTGACACGCATTATTTGATACAATAAATTAAAATTAAAATCAAGAAGGGAGGTATATTTATCAAATACAATATGTATTCTTACTATTTGATTGACAAATGCCCATTCGACTGTACGATACTATGGTGTACGATACATACATTAAGATATCACAGATTATGTAAAACTATTAACGTAATAATATTGTGTAATATTATGTTTAATATTTATATCGTACACAAATACACACTTGGTTGGTAAACTGTTATTGATGTACATTTTTTAGAGTATGTATAGTGTAATACATATAGCAATTATATAATTATATAATATATATATATATAATATTATAATTTATAAACTGTATGGGAATGATAATTCAATTAATAATGAATATTAATCGAATATATTTACTTACCATTTACTTACTGGACACTCAGTACCAGATTACCTTTTAGGGGTAGTAGGCACCCGCCTTAGGGCCTTACTCATTTAAGAAACCCTGTGAAAATAATAAATTATATTTTGTTTTCATTTAATAATACTTGTATTTTATTTACGAATTTACGGGACAAAAGTCATTATGAAGTATAATATATATATTAAGTTATAGGTGTTATATGCAGTAATAATAATAAAATTATTTTGAAAAAAATAGAAATAATATAATAATTAATTAATTTTTCTTGCAAATAAAAAAATGTAATAAACATGATTTTATTTATAAATAATAGTTGGTTATTATTAAAGCTGTTTATTTTAATTGTTGGATAGTATACTATTAACATTATAATGATAAAGATGTAAGTAAAATATAATATTGTAGGGCCCAACATTCTATTTATTTATTTATTTATTTATTATTACAATACGGGCTGAGCCCAATTTATACATAATATAATAATCTAATTAACTATGAATAACAATAACAATAGCGAAAATTACTAATTGTACCTAAATAAAACAAGAATACACATTAAAAATACTACATAAATGATTGATCACTATTTGCCATACGCATCATTCCAAAGATTGACTGGTTTTCAGAATATTTGGTGTTGCATTTTGGTATAAATAATGGATAAATTTGTCGGATGGAAAAGCAAGGGACTTTAAAGTTAATCATGGAAAGAAGAACAGGAGAATCAATATAGTAATCTATAAGTAGGTAGAGAAATTTTAAGTTAGCAACTTTTCTTCTATCAACTAAGGATGATAAACCAAGCTTATTTAAAATTGGGTTATAGTCATGAGGAGGATGGTTGATACTTAAAGTACATGCAGCATATTTTAAAAATTTACGTTGTACTCTTTCAATTTGATCACTTCCACAAGAGGTGTAAGGATCCCATACAATAGCTCTATAGAGCTATATATAATATATATATTCCAAACTAACCTATTTTAATTGCCTAGGGGCCCACAAATGTTTAATCTGGCACTGTGGATACTCTTTAATCGGAGTATGTTACTTAGAATTATATATAAACATGCTACTTCAATACACACATAAATGGAAATTATTTTTGAAACTAACAAATTAAAACAAATTATATTTTTTTTATATTTAAAAACAATATAAAATGTAATTTATCTAAATATTTTGTACCTATATTGGTGCCAAAATTTGGTACTTCGGTTTTGATCAAAGTTTTAAAAATAAAATATGCATTAAGAACCAGCACAAATCTATGCCACTGAACATAACAATGATTTTCATAATGGCAGTATATATCATAATGCAGAAAACATTATTTTCAAAACAATTTTTAATAGTTCTAACATAATGGCATTTAGGCGTCAAATTTAAATGTGACGATTTTATGAACGACATTGTGAGTACAGCACTCGCTATATATGACATAGTTGTAGTGTGTATTAAAAAATGGCGTACGCATGGAGCATATATTGGGAAATACATCTCACATTGCCATTTTTTCTTATGTAAAAGGACCAAAACAAAATATATCTGATATCTAAATAGACAAGTACAATAATAAAATATGCTAGAAAAAATGTTTCTAAATAGTGTCATAATACCTGTTACCACTAACTATTCATGCTAAGCTTTTACATTTAAATTAACTATAACATTTTCCTTAATTAACTTCATGCTCAAAATTACTAATAAGTGTAAACGTTTTTAATCATAAGAACCAATTGGATTATTATGATCCGCATTAAATATTATCATTTTCACCGTCCCCATTGAAAATTCCTGAGCACGTCACAAATATTAATATACGATGTATATTAGACATATGCTCATATGACTATACCGGGGTAGTCGTTATTCAATTACGGCATCGCGTAGTAATCACGCATATTACATAGTGCTTACTAAATTCATATTACAAATGTGAGTTGCGGTCTTCGACGGCAGTCGCACGATAAGAAATATCTAAATTTTATCACAGAGATCATGGGCGCGGGTACAAATATTATGTCTTGATAATATTCAATAAGCAATCGCGTTATGCAAATATATTCGTTTCAAGAGAGTACAATGCATAAATTAATTTTGCATAATAATATAATTCGTGTATAATTGGAATACAGATTCCTTTCGCGCCTCGACATAGACTGCAGCAGCAGTAGTGAATGATAAAACCGTGCGCGCGTGCTGGGCGGTTGACGCAGTGGCAGCAGACGAAAAGGAGAACAGCAGCGTGTCTGTGGAGGTGCGGAAGGACGAAGATGTAACGGCCGGTCCATACGCGAGAGCGCCACGCCCTGAGTTACCCGCTGCTGGTCGGCCGGCGTGGCGTATTGATCCGGAGAGGAACAACCACGTTTAGTAGTAGTAGTAGTAGTAATAGTAGTAGTAGTAGTAGTAGTAGTAGTAGTAGTAGTAGTAGTAGTA
>NW_020273461.1:0-41740 GCF_003268045.1 Sipha flava
ATATAGTAATGTTTATATGTTAAGTATTGTTATTAGTTTGTGAAAAACAAACAATTGTTGTAAACTGATATATTTAAAAGTGTCAGCTGTCATATCAGGCAGTGTTCCGCGAACTGGAAGCCTACCACATCCTTCATTATCCACAAAATCTTTAAGTGCTTTAACCATTATCCAGAACGGTTGGCTCTAAATAAGTTAATAAACAATTAAATTTAATAAAAATTGACAAATTATTTATACATATTTAATAAGATACTTACATTTGAGGTTAAATTTATTAATTTTTCATCTTGGAATAAATTTTGAATATTTATCGGTAATGATGTTTTATTATAGGCAAAATTAACTGATCTAATTGCTTCTTCAAAGTTTTCTTCGTGATATAAAGTACCATTATCATGTTTTCTTATACCTATAATAATGTAAGACATTATTTACAATGGTAGGTACAACCAATATCTACCAAATATTTATTAAATTAATAAGAAGGTTAAAAGTAACCTTTTAATAAGGAAAAAATATTTTAAAATTGATAAAATTAAAAAAAATATAATCTAAATAATTTTTTTTCCGAATTTGTTAATATAACTATACTCTGTTCCAAAAGAGAAAACATGGTTCTGCGCATTTTTCCCCTTCCACCTGGCTTTGTTTCATGCAGTGAATTTTATAAAGTTTATTTCCGATCATTGCTGACAATGATTAATTAAAATGCAGCACATAATAGTTGTTAATGAGGAATGTGCGCTGCCGAACGAAAACCGGTTGCTGCTTTGTATCTTTTCTTTTGGAACTATAGATTTATATTATTTTATGCTCAATTTAATGTAAGTAGTTTCTAATAAAAATAAGTTAATAAATATTTTTGTGAAAAAATATTGTCGAATTATTGATTACTATCAACCTGATGTTTAAAAAAAAAAGAAGTTGTACTGTATTATTTTTACAATCTAAATTGTATGATAATTTAAAAGTATTTTCCAACCTTGGGGTATTTCTTAAAGAAGGGATAAGAACACATTTCTGAAGAGCTAAATTCAGTCTTCAGTGAGTACATACAATATAATTATTATTATGAATAAAAAAAAAAAGAAAAACCAGTAATTATATACATTGTTTGTATAGTTTATTTGCAAAATATACATAAGAAAAAAGTTGGAAAAACTTTTTTAAAGTAAAACCCATATTTTGACACATCAATAATATCTAATTATAATTAAGTATATTATAAACAAACGTAAATTATTTAAATTTCCTTAAAAACATTTAAAAATAAGGTAATACTAACTATTTTTGATGTTTTGTCGAATTACTTGTTTATCTTTGTATGTCTCTGGTAATGCATTGGCATTACCAATATTATTGCGCCATTTTTCTAAATGCTTATATAATATAACAAGATATGGAACATGTAAATGATTGGTTAGATCGAGAGATTCTAAGTCATAAGAATCAAAATGTTCTTTAAGTGCTTCAAATGGACAATCTAACCGTAGATCTGGATTTTGATTGTCTGGATGAGTTTTTATCATAGTATGTTCAGCTAGTTGGAGCCTCATAGAACCAAAAAATCCATAGCTTTGGCATACTAAAAGAGGTATATTATAAGCCCACAGTTTATGTGATAATTCAATTATTTCTCTAAAATAAAAATAAAATAAAAATTACAATCTTTTATTGGTTTATAATTAGATATTTACTTTTCGTGTAATGATGCAGTAACAACAACGGTAAATGTACTAAACATACTAGGATTTAGGTCTAATAACTTTAATAAAGATTCATCAATAAAATGACCTCTAGTATCTGGATTCAACTCACAGAGGAGTTGTGAAGCAACTGATCCTCTTTTTTCTCCAATTCTATCAGCAGTAAGGAAGAAACTGTAAAATAGATTAATTAGTAATAAATAAAATTAAAATTCTGGTTAAATAATTATGGTTTCATATATCTTACTTAGAACCTACATCTTCTTCAGTTATAATTTCATTGTCAATTATAGTAAAAGCTCCAATACCAGGTAAGACCAAAGATTTTAATATTTCAGTTCCTAATGCAGTTGCATTGATTAGACATACATGAGCAGTTTCTAAGTCTTGCTGACCTTGATCACCCCATAATCTAAAATAATAAATAATTATATTCATATCTTCTACATAAACAAGTGCCTTAGCATAGGTTTGAATATTACAGGAGGCATTCAACATTTGTTTGAATATAATTATTAATTAATTAATAATTTAAAAAATATTTTATTTATAAAAAGATCTAATTTTTAAATTAAAAATACTACATATATTAGTTCTATATAAATCTTCTATTTTCAATTTTGTAAGTCATATTTAATTATGTACATTTTAAAACTGATCAATCAAAGACTATAAAATAAGAAAACGAGTTAATTGTTACATATTTATAATATAATTATTTCTTATTAAAGTAAGTTGAATACATACAAATTAAAAGCAGTTTTTGTTAATGTATTTTTAAAAGGCCTGTTTTTTAGTAGGTGCCATGGGGCTCAGAGACCCTTAAGTTTGAAACTGAGTGTAGGGCTGTACCTAAATATTCTTTTGGTTAAGTTTTTTTTACTGAATTACCTAACAGTTTAGTTTTAAAAGATGTACTTTAAAAATATAATATTATAATAAATATAGGTAAAAAATAAAAATTATTTTAGTAACTTTACATACAATACATTGATTTTTAAAAATATAGGCAAAATCTATAGAAAAATAACAATATATGTTTACTCGAGTAATTCAAGGAAAAAAGTTAAATGATCAATAATAATTGATGGAAAAACTATCATAAAATGACATTTATAAATATATATAGATTATAATTGTAATTTATTGATTAAGCTATGCAAGGAATTAAGTTTATAAATTAAAACTTATATAGTAATAATTACCTTAGTTGACGGTCATATTTTCGACTTCGTTCAGATTGTTCTGGCGATCTAGGTGATGGTACTGCCATTTTAAATGTAAAATCGTTATATATTGTAAAGTATTAACGAATTTAATTAGTCTTAAAATTTAATAATACAGCTAAATATGATAAGTATCAAAATAGCAACGTATTAATATTTAATATTAATAATATTGCATATTTACATAAAATCGGTTTTTAGTTTTTCATGATAGATTATCACGTAAACACTTAATGCTAGGAAAAGGGTATTTTCGTAATTCAATATTTTTTCTATGAATATATTAAATTCAGTGATATTAGTTGATAAAAAAAAAATAAAAAATAATTTTAAGGTTATATTTATACTAGTTTATAGTATGATAACAAAAAAAAAAACAAATAAATAATTGGTTGTTAAATTCTAAAAGGTTTAATTGTTAGAGCAATAAAACCAATGATGATTAGTTAAAATTTTAAAATGTTTTAAAATTTGATGCGCTAGAGGAATGAGAGTATTAAGAATTTTTTAAATTATTGATTTGATTAGTAAATGGTTCTTATCGAAAACGGTACAATTGATAACACACTAATTCAACGGTGAGGGAAGGGTGTCCAGGGGCCAGTGACGAGTATTTGTTTCCCACATTCGTATCCGAAATTTCGTCGTTGGTATTCACGCGAAGAGTCCGACACCTGCTGCCATTAAAACGACAATATTTCATTTATGGTAATTATCTTTGATTTGTTACTCAATTAATCCAAAAGCGGTGTTGCACGACTAACTTGTATTTGAAAATAATCATAGTTACGTCATTGACCAATTAAATTAGGTTCATGTCGAAACGCATGTTCCCCTGAAGTTGTTTTCGTTCATCCACTTTAATGTACATCTGATTCGTAAGGATGCCTTGACTTAATTATTTGAAATCTCTTACGATAAATTCGTTAACCTTATAGTGTATCTGGACGAACACTGTTAGTGAGTACATATAACCTCAAACATATTATATTTAATTGTAGAGATTATTAATGTTTAATGATGGAATTGCATTTGTTTACCAACAGTTGTTGAAAAATTGTATTGGCATTAAGTAGTTAGTGCCATTTAATTTTGAACAATTTCTAAGCAAATAAATCCACCCGTTAAATTGTACACTTATATTATTGATAATGTTCTTGTGATACTTGTATATGTTAAGGTATATTTTTTTAAACAAAAATGCATTTACATTACTCTCACAGTTCAGTATATAAGCCTTAAATGCATATTTTGCCATTTAAATTTATCATATTCATAAGTGTGATTACCATATGAAAATGTTAGAGAAATGCATAATAATACTTGCAATGCAATAAGGCTATTAATATTTTTGCTGAGTTAAACTTAATGAATCATCATTTAATGAAAATAAATTCATGACCTGCTATTATTTTTGTTTATTCTATTTTTTTTTTGACCTATACAATTTATACCTATAAAATAAATATTTATTCAATTCAGCTATAGATATAGGTCAATATGTATTGAATTTTTTTTCTTTTTGAGAAGTAAAAATATTAATTTAATCATTATTAATCTTTCATTTGGGTGTTATGTATACTAATTTATAAGCAATGGAATGGCATTTTGTGTCTTTGTTCAGCAAAACTGGTACAAAATGTAATAATAAACAAATTCAATGTAATATTTTAGATAATACATGTTTACTTATTCATTTTCACTATCATGGAACCATTTTAATTTACACGGTACAGATAACGAATAATTAGCATTAAACACAAATATTTGTATTTGATTCATTTAGGGGTTATAACCTAATATAACTAATTTTATTTCTAGTACTTTTAAATACATTTATTAATTCTTTTAGTCATATATAATTTATATGTATTGATTTTTCATGTTTTTTATTTCAGAATGGAAGGTGATCAGTTAGATTTTGAAGACCCTTCTTCATCTCTTGAAAAGACTGATTCTACCAGTCAAAGTCCAACCATGTGTCCTGTTGTGTTGGAAGTAGCAGAACAAGAACTGATCATTGAAGAATCAGCTCCAACCACTGATTCTGATGAAATTGGTATTGCTAATATTGAAATTAACAATGTATTTAGTCTCCATTTAGTTGATGAAACATGTACAGATCAGGATCTTTACTCTGATGAGAGTCCTTTACCTGGTGGTTGGGTCAATGATGAATGGACAGATGCTTCTTGTGAACATGAAGATGCTTCAAGTGTCAATGGCGTTGTGGTATGTAAAATAATCTGGTTATATTTTTTTTTTTTTTTTTTTTTTTTGTACATCTAAGTATCATTTCATATTTGCACAAAACATTATTTTGAAATAAAAACAATATTTTCATTAATAGTGAAGTCAACTTGTTATCATGCTTTTTACATTTGTTTAAATATATTGTTATTTATTTATTTTTGTTTGTAAATGTAATTTTTGTTTTAACAGAGAAAAAGAAAAATATCAAATTCTACATTAACGTCTGAAGATTTTCCGTCCAAAAAACAATATTATGATCAAAATAATTTGACTCATGAAAGGTATATTTTAAGGATAATGTTATATATTATTTTTAGTAGTATGTATTTTATCATTCATCATAAATTAAAGTTTATGTACATTTTGTACATAAAGATTTCAGTGAAATGCAATATAATTTAAAAAATATTAAGTTTACTAAAAAACTTATAATTAATTTTTTCTAAAGTAATTTAAAGCTATTTATTCACAATTTTTCCAAATATTTATACTATTAGTCACGTAATTTTTTTAAATTTAAACTTTAAATTTAATTATATAATGCAATTTCTTTGGCTAATTCATAATAATGATAAAAAAAAAATATTTTATTATTAATTTTTTTTTTCTTAGACTGATACCTAAATTGGTTGAAAATGAATTAGATAAAGTAGATAAAATTAAAATACGTCGAAGTTGTATACCGTCCAAAGATAATCCTCCTGAAGAAATGATGGAATGGTTAAAAACTTTTACGGTTTGTAAAATTTTAGTATTGGTTAAATTTGTTTCTTTTAAGTTTTCAGTTTTAATTGTTGTGTTACATAATTTATTTACAGAAATGGTCAAATGCAGAAAGAATGTTAGCTATAGATATGTTGGTGGATGAATGTGAACCAACTCAAGTCCGCCATATGTTACAGCTTATTGAACCACAGTTTCAAAGAGACTTCATTTCTTTACTTCCTAAAGAAGTATAAAATTAATATTTCTAATTTTTAACTTAGTATTAATAACTAACATTTGTTTTATAGTTGGCTTTATATGTTTTATCATATTTGGAGCCTAAAGATTTATTAAAAGCAGCTCAGACGTGTCGTAGTTGGATGTTCTTATCAGAAGATAATTTACTGTGGCGTGAAAAGTGTTTAAATGCTGGTATACCATTAATGGAACAATCTACTATTAAATGTTCCAAAAATCATTATTCTACCTCACCATGGAAGGTTTGTTTTAGTTGTTTTTGCTTACTAATGTTATTATTTTGGATTAGAGTGGGGGGGGGGGGGATAGGAGACTTCTTCGGAACTGAAATTTTCTGCAAAAATATCTACTATTTAATATTCAGAAAAATAAAGGATTTAATATTAAAACATTGTTAGAATATAGTATCTATTTGTTAATATGTAGAGAAATAAACTAGAAGGTTGTTGTAAACATCTATGTCTATCACTGATGGACATGCATTTAATTTTGATCCATTAAATTTGTAATATTAATTAAATTTGGTTTTTTAAATTAGTATTAAAGTTTTTTTTTTACATTTATGATCTGTTCTGTTTGTTACTCAGTAAAACATTTCATTTATTTAAATATTTTATAAATTAAACTAGTAATTTACTAATTTTTATTTAATAACTTTTGTTAGGCTTCATATATGAGGCACCATGCAATTGAAATGAACTGGAGAGTTAAACCGATAAGAATGCCAATTATACTGAAAGGTCATGATGATCATGTTATTACATGTTTACAATTTTGTGGAAATCAGGTTGTTAGTGGCTCTGATGATAATACACTTAAAGTTTGGTCTGTTATTACTGGAAAAGTAAGTTTAAAAAAAAAAAATGATTGTGTTAGAATATCAAGTCTCATAAGTAATAGAACAAAAAAGTTTTTAAGTTATAACAATTATATATGTAAATATATTTGTTTAAGTGTTTGCGTACTTTAGTGGGACATACGGGTGGAGTATGGTCTTCACAAATGGCTGATAATGTAATAATTAGTGGTTCTACTGATCGTACTTTAAAAGTATGGAATTCAGAAACTGGACAATGTACACATACATTATATGGTCATACTTCAACTGTCCGTTGTATGCATTTACATGAAAATAAGTATGTTTAAATTTAATTAAGAACTTATTTGAAAATTTATTATAAATTTTACTGACTATTATTTTTCAGAGTTGTTAGTGGTTCAAGGGATGCGTCTCTTAGACTTTGGGACATTCGAACTGGTCAGTGCTTATCTATATTTTTAGGTCATCAGGCTGCCGTACGATGTGTTCAATATGATGGCCGATTAATAGTTAGTGGTGCTTATGATTACCTAGTCAAAGTATGGGATGCAGAAAGTGAAACTTGTTTACACACATTATCTGGTCATACTAATCGTGTATATTCATTACAAGTTAGTTTAATTTTATTTGTAGAACCTTTAATTAAACTCAAACAGTTAAAATTATTTATCAATATTAAATTATAAAATAAATTAATAATATGAATAATTTATATAAGAGTTAATGTAAGGTTGAATATATTTATTTTTGTAAGTTTAAACTTTTAAAATCTGAGTAATGTATGACAATTGTTTTCAGTTTGATAGTACTCATGTTGTTAGTGGGTCTTTAGACACTAGCATAAGGGTATGGGATGTAGAGACTGGTACATGTAAGCACACTTTAATGGGACATCAATCTTTAACATCTGGAATGGAGCTAAGAGATAATATTTTAGTGTCTGGGAATGCAGATTCTACTGTCAAAGTATGGGATATACTTACAGGACAATGTTTACAGACTTTATCTGGTAATTATTTTAAAATAATTAATTTTTCATTTTAAATTATAATTTGAATTTATTTTATATAGGTCCTAATAAGCACAATTCAGCTGTTACATGTTTACAATTCAATACCAGATTTGTAATAACTTCTTCTGATGATGGAACTGTTAAATTATGGGATGTTAAAACTGGTAATTTTTATTTTGTAGTTTGAAAGTGACACAATGATTAATCATAAACTTAAGTCTTTAATATATGGTATTATTTTATTTGTAGGTGATTTTATTAGAAATTTAATAGCCTTAGAAAGTGGTGGTAGTGGTGGAGTTGTTTGGCGGATACGCGCAAATGAGACTAAATTAGTATGTGCAGTGGGCAGTCGTAATGGTACTGAAGAAACCAAATTATTTGTATTGGATTTTGACGCCGACTACAAGTAACATCAAATTTAACATTTGGCAGTTTGCATCACATTTTTTTGTGGTTTAAGGAGAGTTACGAATATTTGGGACTGTTATAATTAAGATTTAAAATGTCCCTTATATATTATAAATTATCCAATTTAATCGTTAAAATAATGTTTCAGTATTACGTTTTTTTCTTTCATTTTTTTATTTTTTTGAAGAGGAGGAGTTAAGATTACCGGTTGGTCTAGAAATATATATACGGAGTGTTGATTTGTGATTTATAGCACAATAAAATGTAGTTATCAATTCATTTGCATATTTTATTCTAGTCTTTGAAAGCAATACAATTTTCAGTAGTCAAGTATAATCATAATATATGGATTTGAACATACACGATTAGCTATGTAACAATTTACAGTATTTCTTTTTTTTTATGTTGGTCATAAATAACAATTAAAAAAAAGGAAAAAAAGTTAGTGATCAAATAGTAAAATATCTTAAATGTAAATTTAAAATGAAACTTTAATTAAATTAAATATTTAATAGGCATAGGTATGTAATACCACAAAAAACTTGTAAAAAACAAATTGTGAATTTTTTACATATGCTTAATTTTTTTTTTTTTTTGCTTGTTGAAAGCAGAAATAAAATTTTTCAACCTGTATCTCAGAAACTTCAATTAAAAATGCAATTAAAAAATTAGATGATCATCTTTTTCATAGAACAATTTCATGATATTGTTATAATGTAGGTACTTCAATTTTCTTTATTATAATTATTATTTTTATTATTATAGTTTTTGTTATTCATATAGTATTGGTATTTTTTTCTCAACTTGCCATAAGTGTTAAGTTATGAGGAGGAGAGTGAATTTCAAGGCTCCCTGGTTATCTTGAGGTCTATGTATATTTTCTTCTTCCTGATCTCACTAAGAAAAAAATCATTAAAATTTCTTTTACACTACTCTTTGTATTCTTGTTTTAATTTTATTTAATTTTTATCATCGTTTTTATTTGTTTATGTATGTCCTTGGCATTTTAACAGTCCAGCTATAAAAAAAAAATCTGAAAGTTATTATAAACATATATAATTTATAAGTAAAAAATTAATAAATATTTTTCATATTTTATTTATTTTATTTAATAAATGAAGAATTTTAGAATTTATAAATTGATGTTGTTTTAAATTGAGTTGATTATGATTTTAAAATAAATAATTTAATATTTGTATATTTTTATATTTTACAGTTAATTAATAAATTCTTTTGTTATAAAATTAATTTATAAATTATTATTATAAAAACATATTAATATATGTTGAATATCATAATGATGGCCATTAATATTCAAAGAAACTTAAATTATTTTTAATTATATTAAATTCTTGTTATACTTTAATTTGTTTAGTTAAATCATGAAATATTTTGAAACAGATGAATTCAAAGTATATTATTAGATTTTAAATGTGATTTTATTCTTAATGGTAATAATAATAATAGAAGCAGTTAGATAGATAAAAAACCCTTTAAAATTCCAAAATATGAATAATTAGTTTATAATTTTATTTTAATAATTTAAGTAAATTTATTGTAAACATGTATGTTTTTAATACAGTTATTCCGATATATAATATATATTTTACTATGGATATTACCTGATTTTTTTTCTTATGGTTGGACTGTTATGAATTTATACATGAATTATTTTTGATATTCAAAAGTAAATGTTAAATTTTACAATTAAGAATGGTTATTTAAAATAAAAACAGTGTTTAATTAATTTTTTAAATATTGGTATTCAAGTACAATTTTGAATGTCAATTTATATATAATAAAAATAAAATAAAATATATAATAATTAATTTTGTAATTACTGACAATTACTGAACAACAGTTACCAATTAAATTATACTTTTGATGTATACTTATTATACTATGATGTTATATTTTCATCATCCTATAATACTATTGTGACATTTATTTTGGATAATCTTATACTTAAAACGAAATGGAAAAGTAATAACAATGCAGAAATGGTGTAAATATCTAAATGCTTAATAAGAATTGAAGTACATTTTATTTAAAAAATAAAAATAAAAATAGTAATTCTTTTAACATTTTTAATTACATTTTTATTGATTTTTCTTATGGGGAAAGGGAAATCATCCTTTTCATTCCCAAGAAAAACAAACCTTTAGGATTTAGGGTGTGGAAATTTTAGATGTACCAGTTACAGTTTAAAATTAATTTTAATCTGTTAATACAATTGGGTAACATGTTATTTGTATTGTATACCCTATGTATTTTAAAAATTTCCCCCTTTATTATCATGGTTTCGTACCACCATATTCTATCCTTCCCATTGTTCTACAAATAGATAACAAAGTTTCATTTTGGTGCACTTCTAGATAAAATTCATATAGATTTTTAATTTACTTAATTTTTTCTGTTTGTTATTTTAAAAATCTCTTTTAATTGTAATTGATTTAACTGTTTTGAATGTTTCAAAAAATAAAACGTGTGGAAATTCAAGATGTATTGTAAAATTATGAATTATGAAAGCAATATTATATATAACTATCTTATGAATCATCATCAATACTATTGTATTAGACAATTTTTTTTATATAGGGAGAAGGGAATTAAAGAAAATGAAAAGTGACTTAAGTGCAATTGTTTTCTAAAATGTGTATTAAGTGACATTGCTATTAATGTAAATATCTTTATTTTCTAATTATTATTAAAATTATTAATTAATTAAACTTGTTAATTATTAATTAGACCATTAATTATTTTTCAATGGAAAATAATTATGAACTCATTTATTACAATGCTCAATGTTGATAGTATGTAAATATTTTCTTAGTTATAATTTTATTTAGCTATCATGTCATTGATGATTTATTATTATGTATTATTAACAAAATTACCATATTTTGTTTTGTAAGTGCCAAAAACTAGACTATTTTGTGGTTAATTTATTTAAATTTACTCCATATTATAATTACAGTAATATTGTGTCCACCTAACATTATAATTGTGGTTGCCTATTGTAATTTATTAATTTATTCTGGTATATTTTCACTTTTTCTCATCTTAATATTTATTTCTTTTACACTAGAATTGTATTACCTCTGGTTAAACATATTTTTATTACCATGCAATTTATTAAAGTTTTTAGTATGTATTTTCTATCTAATTATTTATTAGTTATTATCAACAAAATAGTATCAATTCGACTCTATTTTTATTTTGAAGTATATATTTTTTTTATTTTAACTACCATTGTATTTGATGAATTCATTATTCGTTTTGTTGTTATGACTGTATTAAATACAACATAAACATAATAGTGTTATTACTTGCTAATAATAGTAAAATTATTCTTAAGACCTGTGATTTATTAATTTATTTCTTTCTTCTTTTGTTACTGTAATTTCAGCATAATAAAACCTATATGACTTGTTTATGAATATATTTTTTGTAAATTTAAGTAACTTTAAACCAATAGATATTTGTAATTTATAGTATATTATTTTAATTAATGGCTAATCTGTAAGTAATTCTGTTGTTAATTATTTTTTCTTGTTTATAGATGTATGTAAAAATGTATGATTTGCATAAAAAAATTAATAAAAATGTTTATATGAAAAGATTTATGGTTTTCTTTTTTTTTCTTTGTTAAATCTATAAATTATCATATATTAATAGTTCATATAAGTGTATGTATAACAAAAAGATAATGTATCGGTAAACAGATATAAAACTATATGTGTTTTATACTGAAAGTTGTACAGTTTAATAACTGATGAATATATTAAAATTTATATCTTGGTATTATAGATAACAAAGAAGAATGAATGACAACCTATACAGACTATATTTAAAACCCAATATTTTGTCGTACATAAAAATTCAGAGAATGAAATGGTTTGAATATGTATGGAGAGTTAATAATGACATCATAAGAAAAGTACTAACGGAGACCATACATAAAAAAAGACTGATTTGCAGACCACGAACGAGGTGGAAAGATACGGTAGAGAAATATATTAAGATGTTGGGAAGAAATGAGACAGTTGACCTGGCATTGGACAGGGAAAGATGGAGAGAATTGCTTGTGGCAGCTCAGGTCCTACAGGGACCGTTAAACTAAGAAAGATGAAGAAAAATTATAGATATAACTGAACTATTATGATTTATAACCTTACTTCTTTCGACATAAAATTGATTGAAAAATATACATTTCATAAGCTTTTATAGTCTAATGCTTTTTCATAGTGGTAAGAAAGTTATATAAATGATGGTCTTTATTGAAGTATTACATTATTAAACACAAATTACATCAACTCAATGATTTTCTCTAGATTCTGTGTTTCCTATGATAATATGGTCAGTGGTGGTTTTTAGCATTTTTTCCTTGGTAGTGGTTTTATATTATCTTATCTTCTATCATCTATAATTATCTTATCACAAAAATGTAACCATTAATGATATATTACTTAGAATATAATTCTTATATAAATGAAGAAACTTGAAATAACACCAAGCCCGACTGTCCCTAGCGAATCACAGTCTTAACTCGGGATCTGTATGAGGAGAGGTCCAGACTCCCTAATCCACCCTGTAATACCGTCACTGAATATAGAAAGTAGTTGCAGAATAAAATATTATTTTATACTGTCATTACTCATCAACTCACTAAGTCTAATACAATCGAGTTCTTCAAATTTTCAACAACAGGTAGTTGGAGACTATCAGAGATTCATCATCTCAATAAAGTTTTAAAAATGTAGAAATTACTTTTATTTTTTTGTTTTGACATAAAATAGAAGTGCTCGGTTAAACTATTGTTTTTCTAGGATATGGTATTTCTGTCCGTCTTTAAATAAATCAATACTTTGATCCATTAAATTGATTTTTTCATTGCAGCCGTATAGATTTGTACATGTATAATTTATATTAGTTTTGTTAAAATACATTACTACTTGAGCAAATATTTAGGTAAACTTCAATAACTTTTGCGTTCCCTAATCGATACCCTTCAAGTCATCTTATATTATATCTATGTTTTTATCTATACAGTTAAAATACTGGAATTTAAGAAAATAATTAGAGAACGTGACGTGTTGTTTACCTGTAGCCGATACAAGAATACGCCGTATGGTGGCAAATATTAACTAAGTACAGTCTGACATTATCTTGATGCAGTCTTGTACTCGTATATATTCATTCAAATATAATGTATTTTTGCACTCACAATAAATTAAACAGCCTTCTAGCCCTCCTTAATCTCTTAATCCGATTTATGTTTACCAATAAGTAACTATTAAAACATTTGCTTCCCTTCACTTACAAAGGTAAACTAGAAAATTGTATTTAATTTATATAAAATACGAAAATACTGACTCCAGAGAAGTCGTGTGTTTTTAGACTCTTTTCTTTAATTCTCTATAGTATAGTAAACCGAGGCGTAGCAATTATTTTAGTTCATTAAATTTAGTTATCCATTCTATTTCGAATTTATGTATTATTTTTGGAATGATAGAAAATGCATGCATTGATTATTTCATATGGCCTTAATGCTTTTGTCTCTTGTAAGTCACTTAAAAATGGATTCGTTCCGCTTTAAAAATAGTAGCATTATAATAAACCAGACGTTCAATCTTACAAAAAATGAATTGCTATCAATTAAAAGCAAATCTTGAATTTTGACTCATCAGGTATTTCTGAATTCTCTAAGATAAGGAACTTAAAACAGTATCGAATGTATAGTACAGCTATAATAATTAAAAAAAAAGCTTACACATTCAAATTCTACGTCTAAATTAAAGTCGTATTATTTTTATTAATTTTAAAGACAAATAACTTTTAAATAAACTAAATTTAAAAGATAAAGTAACAGCAGCATGCATTCAACTGATTTTTGTACAAATTACAGCTATAACAAAAAAATAATTTATGTGAGGTGTTGAATCATGTTTTGTTCGTAACGGACATTAATTTGAACAATTTATACGTTAAATTAATTAATAATTAAATAAACTTATAATTTAAATGAGAATCAAATTTTTATTAATTATTAATAAATTCTAATAGATTTATTAAATATAAGGAAATAAATAATATACTAACAATAATAATAATAATAATAATACTTATTCACGATTTTTTTTTTGCTATAAATTATTATTCTTGAACAAATCAAAGTGAAAATAACCAGTATTTAAAATAATAATTACGTGTAAATATCACCTTCAGGATATTCTTAAGGAATGAAAATGTCAAGCTTAAACAATCATAGAATAATTATTTTCAATGTTAAAGTAAAAAAAAAACAGAATCGAGTACATTTTACCGATTTTTTTTTTTTAAAATTGTTATAACTTGGTCATTTTGGACTTAGAAATTTGGTTAAGCTACAAAAATTCATTAAAAAATTAGGCAAAAAATAATTAGTAGTTAAAATTGGTAGTTGCCATTTAAGAAAAAAAGTAGCACTTCACACACAAATTTGAAGATCATAAAAATGTGTATTTTTATGTAATTAAAACCAATTAAAAAACAGAATTCAAATCGTAGGTCTTTACGTAAATATATTGAATGTTCTCAATTATCGTATACACACTGCAGTATACACATGTGTATAAATATTATTTCAAGAATAACAGCTGACTGCCTTTTGAATGTGACGATATTTTCCTTTGATCTTGAATTTATTTTAATGTGTATTTATAAATTAATAATATAATATTTTCTATTAAAAAACTTAAATTGTGTAAGCTGTTTTTATTTAAGTTTCATAAAAATCGTGTATGTGCCTTCAAAATTTACAGAGTGGAAATGAGTCTTGCAACTATTTTATTTTTGTTATTACCTTTAAAACAGGCTTAAGACGTTTGTTTTCTTATTATTGTTTTAAAAAAATTCTTAACGTAATAAAATCATGACGATTTTTAATGAAATTTAAGATCAAAGTATTGAATAAGGCATGGAACCCGGGTTATATATTTTTTTAATAAACTTAATGTAAGAGCTTTCTTACAGAAAACAAATGTAAAATTTAACAAATATAATTAAGCCAATATTTTAAAATTAAAATTAAATACCAAGTTATCTCAGAAAAATCAAATTTTAAAAGTTTTTTTATTTTAACTATAATGATATTTTGTTGAATTTTTTTTTTTATCGCATGGTACTGGTGTACAAAACAAAACAAAAAAAGTAATAACTGAATAAAATAAAATAATAGTGATAACGGATTAATATAAATAAATAAAATAAACAATTTATTTTAGTCACATGCAGTCGTTTTATTTTTTCGTAAAATTTAAAATGTTTTAATCATAAAAACCAAGGCGTGGTTTCTGTTTTCAACAACCCATGTATAGCGACTTGGTATTAACCACTGTGCATACAGGACATGAATACGTGTATTTAATTTTAGTTCCTTGTTTTATATTTATTACCATCATTTATGTTTACTTTTACTACCAATATTATATTAGATCAACCATGGTATTTTTATGAACAAGAACTAAAAATGAATTGTAAATGGATCTACGCGACCCGCTGAAATATGTATAATAATAATAACAATAATGAAAGGACGAAGTGCTAAACTTCGAATAGAATTATATATTTATATTTTTAGATATAAGTCGTACTTGACTTTCAACGAATGCAGAACTTTCAAGTGGCACTTGCTTTCGGTTGTAACATCAATTCATTTAAAGTCCATTGCGAAACTAACCGTATCGCGAAAACAATTGACCATCGTACCCTGATTTCCGCCCACCGTTAATACGTTATACTGCTGTTGCCGAGGTCCATAGACACCCGTTGACTAACACGAGATCACTGATTACTGATTGCAAGTCACATGCATAGGACATTAGCTATCCATTATAAGATATTGAAATAGGGAATTCGGATTTACAAATACAATCGGTCCCAACCAGATTTAGTGATTGAAACGGTATGAATACCGTCATAATGGATTGACAAACCAGTTTTGAGATGAACTTAAAAAGTTCATAATTATTTACTGCATTAATATAGAAACGATTATGAATAAATTCTTTAAAAATATATTTCAATAATTTTTAGTCATTCTAATTTTCAAAAAACTTCTAGACACATTGCCTAAAAATTATCCATAAAATATTGCATAGGTTCGACGTCCTGCTTAAGGGGTTGCGTTCCGTTTTAATATCCAGTATGGGGGAGAGGGTGAGGGTGGTAATGAATACGCAAAAGCAAGCAGAATCTGAATTACGCGGTCCGGAATACGATGTGCAGTGCTGATTGTAAACGCAATCTCATACAAGGAAGGGACTGGCGAGGAAACACGAGTTGACTATTTAGACATTCCGCGCCGACTGCACGCACGCAGGGGCGAGATAATCGGCACGGGCGAATCGTGCGGTCGGTGCGCGCAACGGTAGTGCAAAGAGGTTGGAAATCAGTGGTCGACCGACACGCATGGGCGCTTCGGTCGGGCCTATTGATCGCGCGACGTGCGTGCGTCAGCGGCCGGCGGCAGCGGGCGTATCCTCTCTCCGACCCGGGTGCTGCCGGCGTGCATGCGCGTGTATGTGTCGTGTAAGTGTGCGCGTGTGTGGAGTGTGTCTGGTAGTTGCTTGCTGCTGCTTGTGCCAGCGATTTGCCACGCCGGGTTTTCGCGTTCACCTTCGTTTTTTCATTGCCCATCGCCGTTGTAATTATTATATATTCATTTCGTTTGGTTTTTAATTTTGTTTTTCTCTTTTCATTCTCTTTTTATCTCTCACAAACATACACATACACACACCCTCTCTCAACACCCCGTACCTATATGTAAATATATAAGTTACTGCAGTACCTTTGAACCGCAGACTCGATTCGCCGTATCCGTTGGTTTTGCTATTTCGTCTCTACACGTCCGTCTCTTGCAGTCTCGTCGCAATATACAACGCACGGCCGCCACATGATATTTTAACATTATACGTATATTCGTATACACTTATTTCGTACACGTAGACATGACGACGATGCCACGATGAGTTACATGCGTTCCGGGAATTCGCACGCTGCTTGATGGGTCAACAAAAACACTACGAATAGTGAACTCAGCCAACGTCCGTGCGGCGGAGAAAATTAAAAATTGAAAAGTTATAAAAAAATAAAATAAAAATTAACTAACCGAATGTCGCATCGGGATCCGGTACCTGCTACTGATAAATACCGCCGCTGATCGACGTTCACGTGATTATCGCGAAGGCCGACGGAACGACGTAAAAACTACTACGACGTTCGATCGAGTGATAAGTTCTGCCGACATCCCGTCGCTCAACAGTCCAACAGGTTTCCGGTAAGTTTTCATTGTTTTTATTATTTTTTTTTCGAACTCAGATCAAACTCTTGAGGCGCAGTATACCAACCTTGCTGAGATGAAGGGTTTGATAAAAAACTTAAATGGAAAAAAGTTGACCAAATTATTTAGTTTCCAGGGAGATTTGTCGTTATTTTCAACATAGAGGACTTATAAATATGGTTTGGGGGAAATTTAAATTCAATGCTTATCGCTGTTTGAAATATTATAATATTACCAACATTATTTAGGACTAAAAAAGAATAATTTCTTTAATCGTCGTGATTATATCAATACCAAATTCTGTATATTTTTTTATAATGAAATGATTTCTCCTATCATATTTTGATATATTAATCTGTAAGACTAGTCTTCTGTAGAAGTAATTTCGATATACGAGTACGCCATTGAGTGAGAGGTTGAGGTTTTAGTGTTCCACCATATGATTATTTGATATTTACGTCTATATACTATAGTAGTGAAACCCATTAAACACAGTACGCAGATCTAAGGCGTTATTTGTTCATGGCCACTGAAACAATACTAGAATCCATTCCGGTTTCATATTGGTAATAAGGCGTTTCATATAGGCAATATCGCTACATTAATGTCTTACGAAATATGATGATGGTTGCATTTTATAATGTAACTGTGTCTACATAGTAATATGATATTCGTTATCAAAAAAGGAAAATTCTTATGAATATTGCAAACCTAATAATCGTGATTAATTTTAAAGATTTTTCAGATCTTAAATTTAAAACAAAAATTATTATGCAGAGATTTGATTTAGCTTAAAAATTTGACATGTATGTTATTTTAAATTGAAATGTTATTTTCGATGTTTTCATTAGTTTCCAAGTAAAAAGATAAACTAATTTTCTCCTAGAATTATTTTAAAATTTTATTACTTAACATGGATTCAAATAAACACAAATAATAGACTAAAATATATTATCACTGAAAATTAGTGTCTTGGATTTGTTTTTTCTTTTTTAAAACTTAATAGTACTATAAATGAATAAATTTTATATAATCATATAATCATATTCATTGCAATGAAAGAATAGCAGTTATAAATAACCAGAAAAATTAAAATGAGTATAATATTAACGCATTTATTTTAAGTTTACCAAACTATTTTATACTTTATTATATTAATATTTTAACATTTTTTTAAATATTAAATTTAATATAACCATACTCAATAAATTAACTTAACTACTTATGAAATATATAATATTTTTACAAAAAATAACCAAATTTAATGCATATATTCAATTAATGATAAAAATTATAAATTAGACTTGCCATTTTTTTGTAATACTTGAATATTTTATAAAGTTATATAAATTTATTTGTTTCATAAGTAATATCATCATTCTTATATTTTATTTTTCAAACAAATGTCTACATTCACTTTTTAACGAGGGTCAATAGACATGTGGGAATTGTGCAATTTGTTATAAACTTTGGTCTCCGAGGATAAACCATTTGAATTTCATAAATATATATATATAAATTTATAGATTTTTCGTTAAATATTTTAAAAATAGTGCAGAATTTTTTTAGAACACTTTAAATTTTACCTATCACAAAATGCAGCAATATTTTATAAAATATATAAAAATAATTTGTTCACGATTTATTTAAATAATGAGATAGTTTTATTTTTTGCTAAGTTTTACAAGAGTACATTTTTTATCGTTTATTGAATTTATAATTTTATTATTATATATTTAAAGACCTAATTAAAAATAATTTAATTGGTACAATACAAAACTTGTATATATATATACACACATACATACATATGTATATACTGTTTTTAGTTAACAGATAAGTAAGTCTTTTAATAGTTTTAAGTCATTTTGTTGTTTTATAATAATAATTTGGTAAACTTCCATAACTCTAATTGTTAATTATTGTAGATAATAGGAGAAAAATATATCTGATCTTTGAAACTTCATGTTACCCTCTAAATGAAAAAATACCAATTCTATCACATTTTAAAATAATATATTAAAAGAACACTGGTATATATGAATAGTAATTATAGGTTATACATTTTACAATATTATATCTACTACAGCTGTTGTTTAATGTTTCTTTAAAAGTTTTAAAGAACACGCTATATGATTTTTTTTTATTCAAAATAGTGTACATAGTCATAAATTCACACGCAGCCTAAGGCTCAGAAGTGATTTTGTTCCAATATTTTTTTAGTCATACACAATTAAAAATAAATATTAGTATATTTATTTTTATTTTTATTTCATAAGTACTACAATACACGCTAAAATTTATGGAAGCATATTAAACATTCTAATGTTTAACACTTTTAAAATAATAGTAATGCAACATTTGAAAAAGGTTTCTTTATGTTTTTATTTTGTGAACTAAGTCATAATGATTTTTTTTTCATATGTTTTTTTTAGTCTGTATCGCGTGACATTTAATAACTATTCAGTGTGTTTCATTTAGGTAAGTGATCTATAGCAGATTATTAAATTTACTTTTTCTAAATTGATGTTTTTTTTATGTTATTCAGAAACGCATATAAAAACTATTTACAAAAGCTTCAGATTATAAAATGATTTGAATTTATTTGAATTGTAAGAAATAGCTATTGAACGATTGTCTCTCTCCTAATACCTTGTTTCATTGTCATTGACGTTATAAATATGATTTTTAAAAGACTGGACGATTAGATTTTCTATTGTTGTTAAATATTATTTTATGATTGGATTTAAATATTATTCTAACATATATATATATAACAAATATATATACTATAATAAATTATAAAATTAAAAATTGATGAGATATTTTTAATTGACAGTCAACATAAAAATTTAAAAATATTGAATATTGAATTTTTGGCAATTTTTTTTTTTATATAAATAATAAATATTTGTAGTTTTCAGTTTTTATTTCATTTAACTTTCATTTTTATCTCTCAAAATTAAACACATAATTCATATAAGTTAATTTTTTTGATTTAAGATTTTGAGTTTAGCAAGACATTTATTGACATTACAATGATAATTTTTCTGTGATCAAACTTTTAATCAAGTATGTTAAAAATGAAATATACGATTTTTATTTAAATAATTAATCAAAATTTTTAAATTTTTATTAAATATATTAAATAATGTCTTAAATAATTAATGATGAGCAAAGTTGGTCTTGGTCTAACTGTAAAACCAAGACTGAGTCTGTAAGACCAAGACCAAGTCTACTATAGTCATGGTTTGCTCATCACTACAAACAATATATATTAAATAATTCAAATTTTTCTCAAAAACATTTAACATACTATGGTGTTATTAATTATTTGATCTGAGTAAGTTTTTGCATTCAGTATAAGATATGTATCGATGGATTTTAATTTTTTAAGGTTTGACACTGATATTTTAATTTTTTTCATTGTGGTAATATTTTAATTAAATCATAAATACGGGAAAAATTTGATTGTAAAATCTTAAAATATGATTCATGCGATTTTTTTTTTTATACTTCAAATTACTCATTTCAATGAGTTACTTTTTAATGTGAATTATTAATTATAAAATTTTATATTTATTTATTTTGAACTAAGCATATTACTATACTATATAATTTCTATAATACTGCGTGATTAAATCATTTTTTTTTATTAAAAAGTAAAAGAAGGCTTCGACATCAAAGGTTAGCCTTGTGTAAAGATTACATTTTAGCAGAATTGAAGTTTACAAAGTATAAGTTATTAAATTTATATGCATCATTCTAATTTATTTTAAACTTATTTTGACAAAAATCACAAATAGTTCTACGGGTTTAACTATTTGTTTTCTCTTTCAGAAAGGAATTTTTTCAGAGTGAAATTTAAAGGCGAACAAAATGTATACGTTCATCATTAACTTATTTCGACTACTTCAAAATTTTTAAATTCTCTATTAAATCCGTGATTAAATCTAATCAATTATGCATTTTTTTGAAAATTTCAATAAAAATCAAATCAATTATTTCGTAAATATTGTCTTCTTTAAGCCATAAAAAACAAAGTTAGTGCTCTTGTTATTCATTTACTGAGTAAGTCCATTATTATCGAGTACTATGCTAGGGCATCCTTATGAGGGGAGAAGGCGGGCGATCAGGGCTTATTTTAAAGGTTTTTACCTACTGCTCAAACACACTGAAAAGTTTATTTTATGAAATTTATTTGGATTATAATACTCACTCCCTCATCAAATAAATTGTATATTGATTTTTTAGAATTTTGACCATCATGTGGTTAAATATTAAAAAAAATACGGATCTTATAGCACTATTTAAATTTAAAATTTATAGATTAATCAATCATCGAAGTAGCAAAGATTGTATACTTACATAATTATAACTTATTAGGTACTAGGTTGGGTTTATATAAATTACACAAATTTCAAATACTCGTAGAGTAGAAATTCAATCATTCTATAAGGAAAATTATATTTTTGTATGGTGCCTCTATTCATAAAGTCCACTACTCTTTTGATTTTTTCTACTACCCAATTTGGGTCATATTGCCCGTTAGAATAAAACCTGGGGGCGATGATGTTGATAGCCTACCTCCCGTGAGATGGTCTGCATTACATAGTAATTAGTCAATTTTATAATTTCTATTAAATTACTTGACATTTTTTTTTTTTTATATCTTATATTTTATTTTATATTTTTATAATACATTACGGGCTTTTGCCCAATTTACAATAGTACAATTTAGTACAATAAATAGTTTATACAAGAAAAATTAAAAATTATTTAGTGAGAAAAAAGGGTCTAAATTAGCTAAATACATGCAGTGACGTAGTGGTTCATTTTGACCATAATTAATTGATGAGGTGGCAAATGAAAAAGGAACAGTATCGCGAGAGGTTCGGACTGGAACATTAAAAGAGACTTGGGATAGTAAATAAATATATCAATGGAATCCAGTTATATCTTATAGTTATCTATCAGTTAGTATCTTGTTTTTATAAATATGTATTCGTGGTCATAAAATAACAAAATAAATTTATATAAATACAATAGACTCATAGAATAATTCTTGGATAATGAATGAAATGGACCAAAGTAGATTGACAGATTTGGCGCTTTTAGTTATTCACAGGTAAATTGCACAAAATTTAGAAAAAATAAATAACTGCCTTGCTAAGAACAAAAGATGAAAAGATTTTGCTATATAAATCAATGAAATAAATTTGTGTACTATGATGACTATTGATGACTATGATGATTTATTTTTAATAATGTAATATTCAAGTTCACTTTGTTACCACCATTTCATAAATATTTTGCAGAGGAGTTTAGTTCTAAAGTTCAAATGATGAAAAAAAATGATTCTACACTCTGTATCTAAAGATGTATTCAAAGAATGAATATTAATTTTTTATTATTTCACCTCCTCTCACCTATCCAAGGTTGGAGATGCCTTTAGTGCCATGATTTTTCGTGTATAGCCCGGGTTGTTCAAAATTGGGTAACTGAAAATTTCGGTTACTGTATTTTCCGAGTACTATAGAACCAATATACTTTTTCGTAATTATTTTCTAAAAATAAGTAAATACAGACAGTGTTTATCAAATTAATCTAATAGTATTACATTTCCTCTAAAATATTTTTAGTTGAAAGTGCTCAATTCATCTCAATTCAGATATTGTTATAGTTAATGAATGGTGTTTTACTATTTTAATTTAATATACAATTTTGTGCATACGTATTTATAATTTGTATTAATATGACACTATCGAGGTCTTGGTAGGCGATTGACCCTTTGCCTTCATGGTCAGCTCACTTCTGAAAAAGTAAAATTTTTTTTTTTTCATTGACTTTTTCAGCATATAAAATAAAATATTCTTTAAATTAAAAAATCATCGTAGGCATCAATATTCAAGTTAACTTACATTCACTATATTTATTTCACGATATTTAATTGTTATCCAGAGATAATACCCTGTACTTATGTATCACTGTAAAATGAATCAATATTCATGTAAATTATATTTATTTAGACAATTTTCATTATTATCTAAAAAAAAAAAATAATCAAATTTATTTTTATTTAATATAATTTTTTATATTTAAAAAACAAAAATAAAATAAAAATAGTTTAATATTACCTAGAGGCCAGAAAAAGTAATTTATTATAAATGAATGAGGTAACATATAAATTCAAGTCACATTTAAAAAAAAAATTTATAACCAGAACGACTCAAATGATTCTTTTGGATATAATATATAAATAGTTTGAATTAAATGAGATCTTTATTTCTCTTTAATAATGATAACAAATCAACATTTTCTGTTGACCGGGTACTATCCGTAAACATATTTTCCTGGTGCCCGAGTAGTTTTGGTAACGGGTATTACAAGTAAAAAATCAAGAGCACCAACCTGAGTATATTTGAACTTATTTTTCTATTGAAAACTCTTCATCCATGCATGAATAATGAATTTGTCATTATTAATTTTAATGGTAAATATATTGGCTTATTTCTAAAATATTTCAAGTTAAAAGCAAATAAATAAACATACTCTTTATATATTATTACGATAATTATTTCTTTACCACTCATACAACGATGCATTTAAAGAATGTTTATATTTTATTTCGTTTATTTCATCCATCTATAATAAAAATTAAATTACATTAATTATTTTGGATGTGTACAATTGACCTCTACCATTACAGTGTGTTCAAACAAGTTCAAAACGAATTTCAAGTTGTTGAGTGTTTGAAAATATGATATTATAATAACGATCTATGATAATGAAACGTTTCTTTGGCAAAATGTTATGGATTTTGTATTTTATCGATACGCCAGTGGTTGAAAAATACAAGCAACTATAATATTATGCGGAAGAAACGTTTCATTCCTATAATCGCTTAACACGATGGCGTGAAACCGTTCCGTAATCCGTGTAATGTACATAAATAAACATATGTTTGTGTATTTTTTATACAATGAGTTTTGCAAAATAAATTGTTCCTATAAATAATGTTCCTAACAAGCAGCAAAATTATGATTTGACAATAATTTGCACACGATTCTCTCCGGGAAAACTCCATTTGAGACAGTAGTATCAATAGGAATATCAGACAGTGTAATGGGGAGAGTGTATAATGTATTACTACAATGTCTCGGCGGAGAAGGAAATCAAATAAAAATGAACGATGTTACCAACCACTGCCATTACCGATACTCTATATACCGTCTTCACTATGGTCACCAGTTACATCCTGCACACTCTGGCCACCACCCACCCGCAATGTCAATCGTGTTCTTTGCAGCAGCCGTATAAAAATAAATACACATATACAAATATACCGTGTCGTGGGGTGCACCTAACCGCGTCAAACGAGGGTCGAGAGGAATTACAGCGGCGGCAACGACGACGACGGCGGCGGCGGCGATTTCAGGTCAAACGCGCGTCCGTTCGCCCCGCGACAAGCGAAACTGGGTCACGCCGAAACGGCAATGACGTCATTCACAGCGGTCTCCATGGTTACGGACAACGGGATGACGTCACGGTTAACCCAGCTCCTGGTCCGGGGCCGCGCGAGGCATTCATTAAACGAGGCCCATACATACGCACGTACATATCTTTTGACATCTTTCCCCGTACCGCCCCTCGGCTCCATTTTAAATACGCACGCCAAGGCTACCGTTGCCGCCGTGTCGCATTTTATACACGTATACATGTCATCAATCCTCTTAATATACGTTTTTAGGGATTCCTATTCTCGCGTACATACTCGAATACGCATGATACGCCCAGAGCGGTAAAAATTGTTTTCTTCGCCGAGTTAAACTGTTTTGTTGTTCTCTTCCGTCTCCGCGTTCTGCAACGCAGTGCCTTCGCGTTGTCCATAAATATACACCGAAAACATATATAATAAATATTAAGCGTTAACACGATCTAGGTATAGCGCAAGCGGTTTACATAATGTAATATAATTAACAGTCATTGGAATGACAGTAAGGATTGAAAGTAACGTTCACGAATATATATATATATATATATATATATATATATATAGGTTTGTATACTTGTTGAATGGACGTAGTCGTCTCACACTTCGAGTTGTTCGTTTATTTCCGGTACACTGCAGTATGCTCTCTTCTCCTATCCATCAATCCATTTGATTATCAACCCTCCTGTCACATCCACGTCATCATCGTTTTCCGCCTTTTATTATGTATACTACGTTATCGGGATAATAAGCCGCTCGGGTCACATATATTAAGCTGCTTCGCGTGATACGATAATTAATATTATGTATACGCGACGTGGGTAAACTCATACCCATACTTGTATACGTCTCGCGTTCATCCTTACGATTACTTCGGTGTGTTTGAAATCTGACCAAAGGTTAACAGTTTATCGCCCATCCCTGAGAAAATGTTACTAGGTAAAAAATGTAACGGTATATTAATTTCGAATATTTTAATCACAATATTATGAAATATTATTAAAACAAAGAGAAACCACCATGATATAAGCTGCAGGTGCCGATCGTAAGTATTTTGTAATGCTTGTTGAATATTTTTTAATTTTTTTTCCATCAAATTCACAAATAATACAATTATTTACAAGCCGTCGCATCCTGAATGGACCGATGTGCAATATGCATTGAGTATCATATATAATGAAAACTCTTAGAGATTCGAGTGAAATTATCATTCACTATGGCATGTTATAAATTTAATTATTATTAATAGAATATATACCTAATTTTCTTTGTGAACACAAATTGTGAATAAAATAGATTTATTATATTAAATAATTGTCGAGCCATAAAATACCAATAATTATTAATTAACTTAAAATATTATAAATTATTGTGAACTGGAGTTTAAAAATAATTTTAATTTTTTTATTACATTTTTCATTATGCTATTCTAAAAATTGGTGCACGTAATTTTTGGTCCATAATTCCTAATGAAAATATTTTAAATAAATAAAAAATCATTATATAGTATTTACTTGTATATGGCTCAGAATTTAAGTGTAGTACTCAATAACGAAGATAACTATTGAAAATAATTAAATTTATTATATCATTAACTTAATGACACATGTTAATTACAAATCTTTAAAATTTTTATAGCATTTAATTTTTATAAATGGACGTTGATTATGTTTAATAAAAAGCAATTTTTTCAAGTATTGTTATCAGTCTATATATTATTTAAATTTTATTATTATATATATAATATATTTTTACACATGCGTGTATTTATAATGATTTTGAATTTTGCATTATTTCATTTATTTAGTTAACAGTATTTTAAATTTGTAGTGAATGAAGAATAATATATTTTTTTTCAAACATTCTTACAAAAGACATTTCTAAAATTTAATTTCAACAATTACGTAATAATAAATCATAATGTTACATTTATATTGGCTTGGAAAATGCATAGTATATTACATTCCTTGAACGATAATAAGAGCATAAAATTGGACAATAATAAATTATAAAGGGAATAATAATCTCACCCTTGAGGTCCTGCTGGGAATATTGAAATTACGCATTGGCACAGTCACATTCCCGGGCGGAGCAGTGCGGTTCTTTTTCGAATGACCGAACAAGTTATACCGCTACTGCTCTGTTCTGTTTTTGGTAGCCATGGGCTGGGTAGTCTGGGGTTGTCTGATTGGATTAAAACAATCCGAATTGCTCTGACGCTTTCGATTTTTTTATTACGTTACTTCCGGCTAGTAAACACTCGTTTTATATAGGTTGCCTCCAGTTCTACCTTAATCGCTAAAAATGAATTGATGTTAAATTTTTACTAAAAATATACCAGCAAAGAATAAGGATATATTACAAAAAATATTAATTTTAACGCGAAATTATATGACTAAAGTTGATGTGATAATAAATTACCAAGTTCTTATCACAACGTGAGAGATTTTTTCTGTATAACTGTATTTTAATTAAATTTATATCAAAACATATCACACATTTTTTATATGGTAGGTGTATTTAATGAAAAAATAAAAGAACAAAATATAAATTTAATGAGAAATTGAAGTATTTCTTGCATTTTTTCGAAGGAGTTTAATTTAAAGAAATTAGTTCAAGGCTGTGAACATCCTTAAATCCTAGATCTTCTAGCTATTTATATAAAATGACCTTACAAATATTTTAAATTACTTCTTTCTAATTATTCTTAATTGTATTTTTGGGTAACATTATAGTATATTAATGATTAGAGTATGGATTTTTATGAATAAAGAATTTAAAAAATCAATCAAAAAAAAAAGCAATAAAGCTGTATGAATTATATAAAAAAGCTTAAAAAGAGCATTAAAATTGAGTTAAAAAAAAAGTTTCGGCATTTTATAAATAACTATATGGTGTTACAATGAAAACTAAATTTTAATTCTGAGTAGAAAATGTACAAAGCAAGAGCATATTTATGTGTTTATTTTCGCTTCAAAATAAATTAATCTACAACATACCATACGGTAGGTACGTAACAAATTGAATACATGTGGAAGGGTCAAGAAATTATTGAACAAGACTTGGAACACATTATGTAATATAAAAATAAATATTAATATTTCAATTAATTTTATTTAGAAGAAAAATGCAACTTAAAAGCAAAAAAAAGTACTCAAAAACACTTAAAAAAGCATTAATATTAAAAAAAAAAAAAAAGCAAAAAAAAAAAACAAAAAGAACAAAATAAAATGTCGTGCATTTTATTTCAAGAAATATAAATCGAATTTGTAGTTGATGTAGCTTTGTTTAGGAGCAATAAAAAAAAAGAACAAATGCTTTCAAAATCCGTACTCTAGTAATATACATAAATATGTATACATATGCATCGTAATATGCATAACTATGTAAACTTTGACAAATACAATTTTTTAACAATATCGTTATCAACCAAATAAATTACCCGGTGTCTCTACAATGCATATACGTATACTATTAATTAATTAAATAATCAAAATAATAAAATATTTAATCAAGTAATTAGATTAGTATTTTATTTTCTTAAAAGTTGTTCAACGTAAGACAAGTAAATATTAATATGATCAAATAAAAACTAAAAAAATATTGTTTTATCAAAAAGCTAGATATATTAATTTATTCATCAATAAATAGGTATGAATTAATCATATAAGATATAATAACAGTTTAAAATTGTTTAGTATTTTATGGAAACAGAATTTTAATGGTAACACATCTCATTGATTAGTGTTCTGCTGTTCATTTTTGATTTGTAGTAATTTGTATTTTTTCCCCATTAGTAATGAAAATTACTAATAAAAAAAAAAAAATACAATTGATGGAAGAAATCTTTTCTCTATTTCATGAGACATTTCATTGTGTAACTTTTAATTAGTTTTTCTAAACTGAACCCAACAGAGTGCAATTGATAATCACAGATGTTGCTCAATTCGTTTCATAGTTTGATTATAATGCAAAACCAGACACTATTTATAATCTGTATGATTTTGATTTTAATAAATTTTATAGAAAATTATATACCTACTAAAAAAAATAAAAAAAAAATAATCCAAGGAAATAATAAAATACAAGGTTATTAACTCCCTGAGTTTACATTGCTATGTTATACTTGAATATAAAATTAAACTTATAGCAAAAAAGGATTATTGTTTCGTAAAATTAAGTACATTACGTATTGAAATGTATAAAACTCATAGTCGTTTTTAATATTATTAGTATATTAATAAGTATTAATTTCGGTATTAAATAGTAGAAGCGAGAAAAATAGTGAAATAATTAAATAATTTAATGTTAAAAAAAACTATAACGGTACATACTAAACGATTACACAATATTTCCTAGGAATTTGAGCTAAATATTATGATCAGTATTAGTTTACGATAAGGGCCGTATTTAAAATTTTGCCACCCAGGGGCCACAACATTTTGTTGTTCTTCTTTCCTAAAGTGCAAAACTGAAAACAAATATCTTCAAATATTCCTTAAAAAACCAGTCGCTACCTTCACAGTTAATCTGTCCTATTTTAGTACATTTAATACAATATTTGTAATTAATATAAAATTCAAAATAATAAATGAGTTCTAATTACCTAAAGAATGTTATAGAAATTTGTTTCTTATAACATCAAGTTGGTGGTATCCTTTGGTCTAAATTTTCTATTCCCATACAATTTAAGATTATACCAATACTTATATCCCATTAAAATACTATGTAAAATAAAATACTCTTAAATAGATATAAATTTTATACGCTACTAAATAATATAAATTATTTTACAATGTTACATTAACTTCCATATAATTTTATTTATTTATCATTCATAAATAACTTTCCACTGAGAATGCGAAAAAGTTGATTTGTTTTATTTAGAATCAACGTAAAAATTATGCCACCTCCTTAAATATTTCAGGGAGGTTATTTGCTTCCCGAACCATCGTTTAAATATAGCACTGATTGTGATCAAAGATCAAAGTCATAGTTAATTTAGTAACATTAGTGTTCTTGTTATGAGTTTTCAATTAAATTAAATTTCTGAATTTTATTTCAAATTGATTGTCATAATAACATATTTTGGTTTATAGTGATTTTTCATATATTCAATAACGAAGTTTTCACAAAAATATATATATTTTTTTAAATATTATTAATTTGTATTTATTTATAATCAGATAACTCATGGCTTAAAACTGGTGTATAAATATTTTAAATTTAAATTTTCCTTACCAAATTAAATAATAGCTCATCTTTGTTGACAACTTTATTGTGTCTACACAAGTATGAAGAAATATAATTTTTTTAAAATATTTTCACGGAGAGTATTTAAACTAACATTATAATATCCTTATTGATTTGAGTAGTTGAAATATTCAAATATAATTTTTTTTATATTTTTTATATACATTTTAGGACTTAGGGTTTTTTTATCCACATTGTTCTAATAACTGTAATAGTTTATAAATATAATATTATAAAAATGAACTATACTTTTTTACATATTGTTATAAAATATAATTATACATGTCATAATTTATCTAGTAATTTATAAAAAGGAGTGAACTTTACAAATAATTACTTAAAAACGTTTTTTTCATTATCTATATTCAGTATAATAAAAATGAAAGACGTACTTTTAGAATTAAAAAATACTGTCGGTCTGCCAAGTCTGATTGAATTGAGAGTGTGCCAGCTTTTTATTTTTTAGTTTTAGGAAACTTCATTTGAATGTGGTTTTTTGAATAAAACTTCCCATTTCCCTAAGTTTTCCGGAGACACACTCTTAATTGAATTACATTGGGATAAAAATATACGAAAATCCTGACTGCTGTAGACCTTTATATGAAAATCTTTAGAAATAATGAGGAAGAAAATACAAATCTATTGTTGAATAGTGTGAATTAAAGGAATACAAAAACATGAAAAGTCCACCTCTTGCCGTGTTTTTTCATCAACATTGTTGTTTATTTTTTAAAAAAAGCGTTTAATTACCTACAGTCGAAATCTTTGTACCAACTTACAAACGAATTATACAAGAAAAACTTATTATTTTTGTTTTTATTTTCAAATATTTCATTTAGGTTGCTTAAAATATTTTCAGACAATATATTTGATCATCACTTTTCTGAATACAATATTTTTATCCTAGTTATTTTTCTCAAAATATAAATTTTAAATAATTATTGAAGTTAAAATATTAGTTTTTATTATTTATTTTAATAAATTAAGTAACGTTTTTTCGGAATCTATATGAAATAATAATATTAGATAGAAATAAGTCATTATAAATTATTTACAAGCAACAAAATGTTTAATTTTTAGTTCATTAAGTTATAAGTATAAGTTACAAGTATAAGGTAATTGGAAAAATAGTATCTCCATTATTCATTATGAACTACTCGGGTATTAAATTTGAACCCCTTTAGTGTAGAGAAATTTCACGGTGAAGGTACCGTAGTCAATTCACTTTAGAGCCAAGTAAACTTGGTCAATATGTTAGGAGACTCTTGGACCGGTTCCAAAAATACCACACCTTCAGGCGACATGAAACTGAAAGTTCCAATTTTTTTTATACATATAAAAAATAATGATTATAATAATAATGAAGGAATTTCCGATATATTGAAGCCAAGAAAATATAAGGAAGGATAAAGAGGAAACAATATTTTATAATAAAGTACTGTAGAAGATGGTAAGATGATGGTATAAGGGGATTATATAATATAAAGATTCCTAAATGCACCTGGCGTAGACCAAATGTTATTTTTAGGCTTTAATTTATGCAAAAAAATGATAGTTTACATCAACTTATGGCTGACTGGAAAAATCAAGAATATTAATAGAATTCAAAAAGTTAATTTATTTAATTTAAAAAATTATGTATGCTAAGAAAATGCTCTTATTAAAATTGACGCAAGAACATTAAAAATAATAAAAAAATAAGTTATAATAATATGATATTATTTTATGTTGTTTATTGAGTAAATAAAATGAATTCAAATTTTTGTATGATTAAGTTACGAGAAAAATAATGAAAAAAAATTCGCAATATAGTGTTATTTATCATTTAAAAATAATAAATATCAATACTCATACTAATTCACTTTACTTAATAATTTTGTTAGATAATTGTAAAAATTTGTTTTATTGGGATTTTCATTGCATATTTAATGAGAAAACATACGCCATAATGATAATACATATATGTAAGTACATAGATTTAAAATTTTAAAATTATGACTCTTTTAATCTTTTACTTTTATTTACACATTTTCCGAAATTATTCTTATCGAAGCCATAATATATTTTTTCCAAACCGAAGTTTTTTTATTTTAGAAATAATAATTTAAAGTAATTTTAATTTTTTAAATTTTTTTTTTTTTATTTATAAGTGATTAAATTTATCGTTCATGTTATTTTAAGAAAGAGTTCAAATACATAAATTTTTAAATGGTTTTTTTGAATAAAATACAAAATAAAACTATAGCAGTTTGTAAAATTTATTGTTAGATTATTGATTGTAATTTTTTCATTGTATTAGTGATTTTAAAGCTTTTTTATTGTTGAATAAAATACAATATATTATGACATATGTAAATTTGGAATATTCTGAAACATTATTTTGTAATATACACTGAAAAATCGTAAAAAAAATAACACGAAAACCCTGGCTTTCTTCATCTTCTCTCTGTTTTACTCTTTTTCTTTTACTCTGTCTTACACTCACTTCGCTTATTCATTCATCTCTTTCTCTTTCTTTACTCACTTTAACAACACGGTCCAATAAGCTCAAATAAAATACGTTTCGTTACGTCCTAAGAATTTATATCTGCGTGTATGAATTTACAACTACACGCGCGTGCGATGCGGGCAAAAGCGTACAAAAAGGTTTCGCGCACGCACCGTTCCCGTGATTTATACACAACTTACCAAACTTGTGGTCGAAAGGATATTATACGACCAAGAGGTGGACGGGAAGAGAAACAAACATACCGTGAAATTTTTGGTCTAGGTGACGTTTTGAGAAAGTCGTTTGCCAAATAAATAAAGCTGTATAACATTCTGAAATAATACAAAAATAAAATAAATATATAAACAGAAATACGTAAATACACGCATAATATTAACTCACTGGACTTCAACGACTGAAAATATGCTCTGTCATATTGTCATAAGCCATGTACAATAAGTACTGCATGTTATATTTTACTGTTGTATTAATCTGAAAGAACACTGTTACCATGAAAAGTTAACACCATTCAATGAATTAGTATTTTATAGAATTACTTTAGGCGTTTACATAACATGTATGAATATTTTAAAATGAAAAATGTTAACATTATTTAGAAATGCATGTAACTCAATTATGATATTTTATATATTTATTTTTTTAATTGACAAAAAAGATAATACGTACCTATTAATTTTAAGGATTAGATCAGATTCCAAGGCATAATATTTAATATAATTGTTAAAATTATCTCCATTTTACATATATTAATGCATATTAAGTATAAAATTAAAGTATATTGTATAATATATTATATATTATAAGTAAGGCCTAGATTTAAAAGCACTACATTACATACAAATAGTGTTGGGACTTATCTAGATAGATTTTTTGTTATCTTTTATCTTATCTAGATAAATAACGCTAAGTTATCTAATTACTTATCTAAGATAACATTTTTACATATCTAGATAATTGTCTGTATTCTTGCCAAGATAGTTATTTTTATTCTTGTACGAAGATGAATCCAACAAATCAGAGATCATCGAAATCCGTCCAGTCGTCTTTTATTTGTATTTTCATGTCAGAAAAATATTTTTGGTATTTATAAACTTAATTTCTTATTTTTCCATGCAAGTTCCAAATATAGTAGGTATTTGATTTTAGTATACACACGTAACTCATACGCTAAATAGTTTTTAATTCACCTTTGGAACCCGTAAAGTCGTAACTACTTATAAAATAATGAAAATTATCAAATTAATATTATACGGAAAACAATATTGTTAACTTAAAATATTTTTTTATGTATTCTTTATTCATCCTGATACGTACAAAGCAATTTTCATTTTTTTTTTATGTAAACATTTTAGTGATTATCTGTCATTAAACATTGTACAATATTAATACTGCTTAATGGTACACAACATTACTACAATAAACATTTAACACCTAGGTACCTATTGATAATAATGATTATAATCAGGGACCTATTTAAGGGGTGGGACTATGGAGCCCGTGCCTCACCCTCCCCCCCCCCAATCGCCGTATTTTATACTTCATTAATTATTGTAGGTCCTCTTATTTTTCACACACGAGCACACGGTGAAATACTGGAATATCAATAAATCGGATATACGGATTAGCATTGTATACACTCTAAATATACCTTAATATACACCCTGAAATAATTATAAAACCTGAAGAAGTAGTTGATGCATATGCTAATAAACACCCCAGACGTCTTCAGTTATTTTAATTACAAAAATTATATTTAAAAATATGTTTTATTATAAATTTGTGTAATAAAAGTTTATGTTTCTATCAAACACTTGTATTTTGATTATTTGGTTATGAATAACGACAGTATTTTGAGATGGAAAAGTTATAACTATGTATACTTTGAACTTTTTTTTTGTGCCCCCCCCCCTCATAAGACATTCCTAAATACGTCCCTGATTATAATTGAGTCTTCACTGATATTATTAGAATATGAAATATTGACCAAAAAATAACAGTTTTTGAAAATATCTTTTTTTTTTATCTAGATAAAAATGAAATTATCTTTTATCTTTATCTAGATAAATTTTGCATTATCTATTCCCAACACTGCATACAAACAGCCTAATACAACAGCCCAAAATCTCTTAAAAATTGCATTTTATTACAAGAATGTCCTTAAAACATGAAAAATAAATTTTTTAAATCAATTAATTATGAGGTTATTTTTAACTTTTATTTTATAAAAAAAAAAACTTAAAATTTAAACTTTTGACTTGTGATTGGCTAACGATGATACTAACTAAGGAGTTGTATTTGAATGATTGCTAAACTCTGTATTATTAATTCTGAACATATCAAAATACGTGTATTTATTCATTATATTGTACGAATTCTACGTTAAGCTATTTTACTTTTAAAAATGCTAAACATTGCAATGAATATATATATATATATATATAATATATATATATAATATATTATATATATATATATATATATTTTAATATTGTCAAACACCAATGGTTTTCTATTGTCTGAAATAATATTTTTATGCATCCACGGACGTTATAGAAGTTTATTTGAAGTGGCGAATATCATCTGGTAAAAATTCTCCTGATGTGTTTGTCAGGTTAGTTATATAACCTTTTAAAATATTTGAAATTGTTTTTTCTATAGTATAACCATGATTTTCTTCTAATTTTTTTATTTATTCCTTTCCATAACTATTTTTATTATCTGAAATACAGGTTTTAACATTACTTACGATACCAACCGTCCAACTATAGTTGAATATATATACACCTGATGCTTTAAACTATGTTATTCTGCTTACTATATTTATATAGTTGGCTTTTATAAATATCAAATTTGATTACATTTCTTCTGCCATTCGATTTCGCACTTTTTTGATAGCTATGTCATCGTTTTCTTCAAATCCAACGATTAATATTTTAATAAATTGAAAATATACACATATTATAGCTTCCATCCAAGTTCCCCAACGTGTCTTAATGTCTTCCTCTACATGGTGATAAAGGAATAATAAGATCAATCAATTTATACATAAAAAGCCTATACTTGAAAACAATTTTCTTTACATTTTAAAACTGTTATATGTAAAAATATTATATATTATAGTTGTATATTGTACAAATATATATTGAAACAAATAAAATTATCGAAAATTCAATAAATATCATTTATTGAAATATGCTAAACTGTTTTATGCAAAACAAAAGTTTCACCTTTGAAGTCTTTGTTACACAAAACAAATTATATTTTTGAAAAGCATTGTCTAAGATCATCCAGAAAAACATACATTTTGTATTAAAACTTGAGCTCTAATTATAAGGATTGGTTTTAAAGAATATTTAAACTTAATTTATAATACACTACTTGCTAATTTTGTAATTTGAATTCTTAAATTTATCTTTTATAATATAATAACTACAAATAATTTATAACATACGTGAATAAATTTAGTTCGGTTTTTATTATTATCCTTCAGTCAATTTGTTAACTTCATGTTCATTCAAGTCGCATAAATGATCCAAGATGATGACGACATTTCTTTTGTCATTTCAGTAGAGGACTGCCGGCATAAGCGTTGATTGATGGTAGAGACAATTCTTACCACTCTGAAATCGTTAAGCGTACTATATCCAATTCATCCACTTCATTTCTTATTCACGACTACACTTTTTGTTGGACAGTTGAATAATTACATGTTAATTGATAACAATATATTTAAATTCTTAGAAAAGTATTTTAAAAATTTGAAAAAGACGTTTAATATCGTTCTGTTTGATGTAATAATAAAACGATTTGCAATAAAATGTTTTCATTTATCGATTAGAATAAAATAATGGTTACAAATGTGCCCTCTGTTAAGATTCAGCAATTCAATTTTCTACCAAACGATTTCATATTTTAATAGTATGATTTGTCTCTTATAACAATTATTATTATATAGGTATAATAATAAACTACGAATTACAACTTAAGAACTCTATACATATTTTATATTTACTGTAGATATACTTATGTAAAACAGTTAATATGATTTTATAAATTTTATGTTAATTGTTCTAATTAAATTCAGAATAAATTAATTTATTATCCTTTAAAGTAGAACATCCATGAACATAAATGATTATGTCCAAGAGGTAGATTTATCTTTTGATTTATACAAGTACATATAAGTTCTCATACGACCGCGATTTTTAATATATTTTTAAATTATTGATGAAGGAAATTTCAAAAATATCTTTTCAAATTTAAGTGATAAAATCATATTTGAACAAATCAAACTAAATACTAAATTGAAAGAAATTTTCTGGTGAATAAAATAATTTTGTGATCATGGCTTTTAAGATGGGACTAGTTGTAATACATAATGTTGTATACATAATGATGTATAAAAGTAATTTAATATCCTTTTAATATTAGAGAATCAAATATAAAATTATAATATATTCATACTATAATATCATATTTATAATGAATTTGATAGAAAACCTTTGTTAAAATGATTAAAATGGTACTGAAATATTATATTAAGAGTACATTTAAGACGTTACCTTTTATTAAATGTCATTATAATTACCATAATAGTCATTTTACATTATTTGAAAATGTATTTGCGTGTGTTTATTATATATTCATTTATGTTTGAATAATAAGCCAACATTATTAAACAAGTGTTGAATTTCATATGCCCATATGGGTCTTAGAAGGAACTTGTGATGTAGGAATTTGCGAGAGTTTCATGTGGTTAGAGGTTAGATGTAGTCAAAGGAGTCGAAAACTATCATATAATGTTTGAGTTTTGCTAATTAAGTGTGATTACCAGGTGAGTTGATGATCTATAAGAATACCAAGGTATCGTACACAATGAGCAGAGGGAAATGGTTGGTTATTGAGGATAAGGGTTGGGCATATTCCGTGGTGATGGGTGAAGGTAAAATTATAAATTTAGTTTCATTCATTTTAACTCCCCAAGTTTTGCATCAAGTTTCAAGAGTATTTAGATAGTCTTGTATGTATGAAGAGATCAAGGCAAGATTTGGACTAATTGTTAGTATGGATTTGTTGTCGGCAGAGTCACCAACTGGTGTATAGATAGAGGTTGGCTAGTCTGAGATGTAAAGATTGAAAAGAAGGGGAGCAATTACTGTGTCCTGGGGTACACTTGATAATATTTCTGTTGGAGAAAAGAAAAAAGAACGTGCACATACGGAAAAGAAAAGATCTTTGAGGCAGAATTTAAGAATAAGATAATGGCTAAAAAGGAGAAGTATATATTTTTAAATTAAATATTAAAAAGATTATTTAACATGATGATATCTAATCGTTATTCACAGTAATATATTTTGAAAAACCGTTCATTATTTTTTTATACAAAACTATATGCACTTTATTTAGATTCATAAATTAATGTATATTTAAATAACATATATTACTGACTCAAGCTTAAATCATACACATTATAATAACCATGGGCTATATTATAGGACTAGAAAAATGTATTCCAAAAACTCCTTATCTTTAGTTTGAATTAAAGCGAAGAGAACATTTCCTAGAAAAAACAATTTATTGGTGTCTCAAGCTTTACCTAAAATGTTATTAAACAATACATAAAAAAAAAACAATTATTTTTGAGTTATTTAATTAAACTTAAACTTATTTTTTTTTTTTTTAAATAATTAATAAAATATCTTCTTTCAACAGTTAACTGTGTTTTGCCCAATTTTTCAATCACTATCAACTAAGCGACAAAACATTATCACTGGGCGACATTTATGTCACCTAGTTAACACGTTTAAAAAATGCACAGAATAATCATACAAACATTTGTGACAATTGACAACTTTTGGTGCGAGGCTAAATTGTGATACAAATAATATTAAGGAGAAACTAATATAAAAAAATTCAAAACATCGATAAAACATCGATGTTTTCTTCGATATATCTAACCATCGATGGTGAAACATCGATGTATTGAACATAAACCTTGATAAACATCTGTTTTTTACCTACCTCTAGTACTTACGTTTAATTTAATTTAAATTGGTCCTGTTTCCAAGTTCTCTAAGTCTAGCAGAAACGAGTCATTTAATGCAATTTCAGAATACTCGGGATGAATATTGTTAAGATCATCAGGTACTGACGAATTATTAATTTTAATTTTATTATTTATTGGACTTGGATCATCCACTGCAAAGTCTTCGTTGTCCCTAGTTGGTGGTAATGTTTTTTTGTCAGGCTATTAAATATACTGAACATTTTTTTTTAAAAAAAAATAAGAAAAACGAGAAAAAAAGAAACAAAAATATCAAAATGAATTAAAAATGTATGAAATAATATGCTTTAAAGTAAAATATAAGACAGACGTGTGTGATTAGCAGTACACGAGCAAACAACAAAGACAGATCAGTCACCAATTTCGAGAAAAATACCGATAAATAAATAATTATTATCCGTTTATAATATTATTATCGGACGACGCGACATTGGTTAGAAAATGGCCCGACGATCGCACAGGGTAAATCCAAAAAATTAACACGATGTTGATCTATAAATAAACATGTTTGTGATAAAAATAAGTAGTTTTATGTATGTGTGTTAGTGCAATAATCGTCAATACACACAATAGACTGCTAATATTTAAAGCTTGATGAATTTTAGGAAAAATTATAAAAACATTTAAAACTAAAATTTATTGCATTTAGTTAAAATGAGGGGGCTACAGAAATGTCTTGGGGGCTATAGCCCCCACAGCCGCATGTATACTACGCCCATCATAGTAACAAATAAATACTCATTAGTTTTGAATGAATATTATGTCGACGGGTGCTTAATATTTTTTTTCTTATATCAGGCACACCATTATGTAGCTATTATCTTTAAACATAAAACGTGTATATATATATAAATGACAAAGTATACATGTAAACTAAATCCGCAAATATAATTATAAAATAGACAAACAAATAGATAAAATAGATGACCAGTTTAAAATAATTCAAAGTTAAATAAATAGTAACTAATTGTAGTTTTCTGATTCATATGGTTTCAGCCCCAAAAACTAGTTACGTCCTTGGCGTTGTCATTTGCATTTATAACATCTTGTGTGCAAGAGTAAGGACTAGGGTACAGGAAAAAAACTTTTACGAGGTGTATCTGAGGCAACGTTTTTAATGTCTAATTTTATCAAACACAGATACGAACACTTGTTTTGGTGCTTAATATAAAATCAAGCATCATTTAAAAAATACTACTTGTACTCAGTGGCGTACATTCAATCTTGCTCTAGGGGGGGTTAACAAAAATAATCGTTATTTTTTTTTTTCGTTACACAGATAAATAAGATAAATAACTGCTATAAATAGATATTACTTTATACAACTTTTTTACCAATTTACAGTTTACTTTTACATTAAAGTAAATTAATAGCTTTTGGAGTATATCATATAACATCTATCAATATAATTATTTAATTATCATAATATTTGTATAGTTGTATATTTTAAGTTCAAAGCGTAATAATGAAACTACAAATATATAACACGTCATCAATAATAAAACAATTTTCTTTTTTTTTTTTTTTTGGTCCTGTGGGCAGTGGCGTATTTTAAATTTTTTTTTTTTTTTTTTGGGAGGGGGGTCCACAGTTTATACATAATTAATATAAGCTATAATTATATTGTAATATTTACGTTCTTATGCAGTTTTTGGAGAAAGTTGGACTAAATATATAATGTAATAATCGTATAGTCTTATGTAATATTATATATATATACTTATATATTATAAAGTATTGTTATAAAATAAATTCCAGTTATAAAGTCCCGATTTTTTGGCCAAACTCCTCTATCACTTCATCAACAGTAATTTCAACTTCCTTGTGAATGTTTAACATAGCCAATCCTGCAAATATATAAGAATTTTTATTAATTTTTTATTTTATGGAGAGGTTCTAGGGGGTTGGTCCAGTACCCCTGGACCCCCCCGTAAATACCCCACTGCCTATGGGGGTATGAACCCGGGAACCCGCCCCCTTCCAAATGTACGCCTCTGCTTGTACTTGGTATTAAGTATTTCTGTATCATATTTTGAACAGTATTTTTGTTAAAATCGTAACTTATAATATAAAGATTAATCTGAAAAAACGTAAAAGGATGATCAAGAACTTAAATAATAATATATAGTATTTACTGGGCAGCAATAGATGAGTAATACTTATATTATGCATTGGGTTGAACTAAATATTTTGTATAATTTCTCGATGAATTCTAAAAACCACCGTGTTGTACGGTCAGATGGTTTCTGCAAAGGCACTTAAAATTTGAATTTGTGGTGATCAATTCTAGTTTTTGGTGATATGATATCACTGATATCGCAGTTACCATGGTATTAATATTTATGTAATTATTACCAGTATCGATATTCAACGGACTGTGATAACGGACATTATATATATACGTTATTCATAATATATAAAATACGAATACGTTTGCAAGCGTGTACTTGTAATTATCGTAACCTGTAAGCGAGGACGCGGGTGCGGCGTGCATTTGAGATATTTAAGCGAGAGATCATTACTACTACGTGCTAAATCTCGCTACTATTACTACTACCTACTATTACTACTACTACTACTACAACTACCACACTATTTCAACTACTACTACTACTAATACTACTACTATTACAACTACTACTACTACTACTACTACTATTACTACTACTACTACTACTACTACTACTACTACTACTACTACTACTA
>NW_020273462.1:0-51725 GCF_003268045.1 Sipha flava
ACGATACACCGGCGAGCTTGGCCGTTCAGGGTGACCAAAAAAAAAAAACTCGATCGACCAAAAATTAAACGTCAATAACGTAGGTTCGCCGGTGTAGTAAATATTATAATGTTACGTTGTGCTTACATCGTGTCGATAAAAACGAACAAACGCGATAGTGCTGGTCGTGGCCACCGTGAAAAATAATGGCGATGTAAGATTTCCACATAGCTATCTCGGAATAAGATCTATGTAAAATTTTAGAGGTAAGTACACGATGAAATTCAACCGACTAAGATATGGTATAATTTAGTAGTCGATCAATGGGATCCACAGTTACCGCTGTTGACCACACAAGCTTCATCCACACATACACACACATACATCCATGCACATAATACTTTGTCACGTGTGCTCAATGGTAGTTTAATCAATGACGGTCAAGGGTTACCAGTAGTGGGAAATGGGAAAATCCTGCTTGGACAATCTGCTAGTGATGTTGATTAAACTATTGGCTAATTATGACCTAGGTTTTTGCATTGGTACTGGATCCAAGTCTGAAAAATTATATAAAAGGATAAATTTTATATTAAGAGTATAAATTATACTTGTGAGATTAAGAGTGAACTCTACGGGTGAGATGATATTAAAACAATAACAATCGTAACTCCGAAATAAATCAAACAACTCTATACCGTTGACTTTTTTTTTTTGTTTATATTTTTCACATTTGTTTTTCGTTTTGAAATGTCCATCCTACGTTTTTTTTACATAAAATTTGATAAATTCATAAAATAAAATTAGTAAAAAAATTATAGTAGTATAATTTACCTATGGATAAATAATAATTAATGTTTACTTTATAAGATAAATATTTATTTTCTTTAATAGAAAGCAATAATAAAAATACAACTTTTATTACCGTTCATGCGTATTGAAGGCCTAAAAATATTGATAATATGACCTGAGATCATCAAAGACATATCCAGCTCCAAGTTATTGATGCAACAGTGCCTCTTCTATATTCTCAGAAAAGTAAGAAGTAACCGTTTGCAAAGTTTTGCTTAGGTTCACACCTTCAATGATAAGTTCTTAGATTTAGAAATCATGTGTAACTTTAAACCCCTCAGAATGTATTTTTTCGGATTTTAAGCAACGCGATAAATATTATAACTTTATAGACTAATTTGATGCACTTTTTTTTTTTTTTATATATTTCTTTCGTTAATTGTTGGTCAAGTGATGAGTTCACCGCACAAACGAAAACCTTAAATTAAATAGCCCTTTCGATGGCGTTCCGCAGTTTTCTATTACGTAAGAATAATGGTCATAATTTATCGGGAAGAAGTTATATTATGCACATTAGTAAGTGCATTGTCGTGGAATTCGTCATTAAATACGATAATTAAACTCACGAAATTAACACATTACATTGTGTCAAAGACGCAGTAGTGCATTATGCACGTGTTGTCGACACTCACGCATATATTTTCGCGTCCCCGTCGTACTCAAAGACTACGGAACGTGTAACACTATATTAAATATTAAATAGTGTACGGTACACGCGAAATAATAAATAGGTATTAAATTCGACCTTGATGTTTGGTAATAACAATATCATACGCTTCGCATCCACCACGTACGCGTGCAGTGCATGTGTTTTCTTTGTTATTAACAACCAGAAGAAAAGTCGTCAGAGTTGGTAAACTAATTTATGACACGTGTGTCACCGCGGTGCCATGCGAACGGACGTTAATGCAATTTTCAGAGAAAATCTCCAGAATCTCCATGCGAACTATTTGATTGTTCTGAAAACATTGCGTTACACCGTCGTGTCTAACATCCGGCTACAATGCCACCATAAGCGCAACTAGAGGTGCTTGGGGGTGCTTCAGTGGTCAAACTGAAAACGTGACTATAGGGGAAACGCACGCTTACAAAACGAACACGGTTTGGGTTTCTCAGTTGGACCATCGCATTAAATATTTTATAATAAAAAAATTAACGTTGCGAAAAATTATACATTTTGTCATATACGCGTCATATAACATGCACGTGAGCGTGTAATTGTTTAACTTAAAAAACGTCACATAAAATTGTGATATTAACGATCTGCCCAACACTAAGAATTAATCAACTGTCGTCGGAGTGAACATTTTTTTTTGTACGAAATGGCAAACAGTGGCGTTACAACGTTGTACGGTCATTACCTTCATGCACTGGTCTGTTCTACGATAAATTTTTATTCTTTTTTAATTTTCGTTAAATAACGTTACCCACCTTTTGAGGTTCATTGTGTCGATGAGTTTTACATCTTATGTAAAACTACATTATTTCTTAAAATATTCCGTATAATAAATTATATAAATGTTAGGTGAGCACGCGCGTTACCATGATTATAGTTCGTATTGCCGGTGCGCATTTCTCGTCAACTTTTTGAATGATGTAATAAGCGTCGTATCGCTGACGCTCCGCGTAAAGGGACTACATACATCTATTTTCCGATGGGGGAGGGGATGGTGTTGAACGTTACAACATTTTGCGTGCGCCCTACGATCGGATATTACAAGCGGAGTCGTACGTATACTATAATATTATACAGCAGGGGTTTACAAGCCACGGTCAGGGTTTTCAGTTTAAATCAACCTTGAAAATATATTTAAAAAAAGAAATTGATATAAAATAAGCTAACCATTTTTATCGTATCCCGCTTTGAATAAACCACGATATTAATATTTTTCTCGTCTTTGTATTGTCCCTAAATATCTCATATGGTCTCGTAATCAAAAGTTTGGAGACCACCGATTTATGGTTTCAACTTAAAAAGGACAATGTTATATGCACATAGGTACATATACATACATATATAGGTATTGAGTTTTTAACCGTCACTCTCCCGGACCCGTTTTTTCCCTAGATAACAATGTCATATACATCCGTGCTCTGATCAGAAACTTCGAATATATTTTATAATAAAACATTATATATTGTTCAATGTTATGACCTAAATAACTAACCTTTCCATCTTATTGGCTACTGCTTGGTGTTATTATTCTGCCACTGAAACGCTGTTTTGTTGTATATGTATTATCTTCTAGTTTTAGGCGACCGGGGTAGAACATCAGCAGAATGTTTTTGGAAAGAATGCATTCCTTGGAGTATGACATTCCGTTTTCAATGAATGCATTCGTGAATCCATCATTTTTTTTTAATTTTAGATTTATTTGAAAGTGTTCATTTTTAAATGTAATTTAAGTGCAAAATACAAAAAAAGTTACCCGAAAAGAATGATACGGTTTTCGCAATGCGATAGGTACAATCAATAAACCAAACGTAACAGTCCTTAATATATAACATGAACTACTCAATAAGTATATACAAACAACAGGAATAAATTTATTACACATTATTTGATTTTTGCATCGGAGAACGTGAATTAGTAAATCGTTAAACGCTATGTTCCAAAAACCAAAAAACGAGTTCATTTGGTTTTCTAATATAACTATTTTATTTTACTATCGTATGACAGTCAACTATTCTCAAGCTAGTGTTTCACTCGCAATACTTGTGTTGGCACTTTGTCATCAGGTCCTCACATTTATTCTCCAAACAAATAATCATTTAAAAAATAGAATAATTTTGGGGTGAATTGTACAAACTCTTCGTTGTTTTGAAATTGAAAACAAACTGGTAACGATTTATCATTGATTCATTAATATTGACGTGCGTGTTATCACATAAGCAAAAATATACATATATCTGTCAATGTTCTGTACAATTATATTGCTCAAGAAAAAGCTACAAGGGTTTCATCCCCTCATCATGTATAAAATGAATAAGCAATGCTGAAACCAACAAGATAAGAAGTTCCGACACGAAAATTAATCCTAGCTACAGGGCACTGCGTGACATCGATATAGGGTCAAAAATCATCAGGAACGATATGTAACATTTTTTGCAATCATAATTTTAATTAATAAAAGTATATCTAATGGCATTCGAACATAGTTCATATTCTGTCACTTCAGGTGACCGTGTGAACCTATGTGTACCTACGACATGCGCTGTTTTTGCGTTACATCTCGGTCAGCCCGTATAGGGTTTTTATTTTATTTTTTATCAGTTATTCAGTAATGTGCAGTGAACAACGTCTTAAGGTTACGGATTTAAATATGAAAAGAGCACAAACGCACATGATTACGATGCCTTCGATCGCTCTAGGTCACGTATTATTACAGTTGTTAACACTTCTGCGCCTATGTCGGATCAATTGATTACTAATGATAACCAATTGATCGATTCGATACTGTTGATTCATTAGTAGTGATCGCGCGTACATGAGCACCGCTTTCGCCGTAGGCCGTCGCGGTTGGTGTTTCGGTATCTTTGCATTATCGCGAGCGGGTGAACACCACCCAACACGTACACGATTGCCGAGAACGCGTACGTCGGTCCGCGCATCAAACGGCGGTCGCGGTAACCGCGTGATTCGTAACCGTTAATTCGTGTCAGGTCACGAACGTCGACGGCGGTCACCACATGTCGCGGTGTCACCTGCCGTCGTGGTAACACGCGGTCAGAGACGGTCACAGGTGTTCTACCGTCGGGTATCGAAGCGCGGTACAATCCGAACGGCGACTGCACCGCACAACATGTCGGCCGACTCGCGCGTGATGATACATGACGAACGGTCGAGCGCCGCCCACCCCCGTCCGGATACGCGCCTGATACTGATATGGATACCCCTGATCCCACGGGCGTATCGAAATCGCGTTCGTCCGGACGTCGCGAGCTCGGGCACGGCCGTGGAACGTGTACGGTACCGGTGACGCCGCCCCGACCTGACCGCCAACGGAACGTGCGTTAGCCGGCGTCAGGTTAGTTGGTTATTAAAATATACATTTTAATTAATAAGTTAGTTAGTTATTAAGCGTTAAGTTCGCCATCGGAGTTATTTCGTTGCACTTTTACACGCGATTCTAGACCCTGCCGGACGGACGTTCTGATTGATGACCTGGTGGCAGCGAAGACGGGGCTGCGTTCCACCGCTAACGGCCGCTTGCTCCGGGCACGTGGCCAACCGTTGCCGATTCTCGGGACGCGATCCGTACCGCGGCGGTTCGCGCGTCGACGTTTTTGTTGTCATCGAACCGTCCGGCCGTGACCAGCCCACGTTCGTCATCCGCGCACCGAGTACAGCAGCAGCGGCCATGCGTCGATATCGTGTTTGTGCTCCACACATTTTATTCGTTAACGGTCATCTCGAGATCGTACGCATTGCAATGTACGCGTAGTAGGGTGCGTATGAATAAAATTAAAAAAAACACCATTAACGCATTCCGGTTCTGTGTCGATCGATGCGAGTACGTCGAATTTCATTAGAAAATCATATTTTCCGCTCGGCTCGTCTAGTCTCGTTATACGATTACGTGCACGTACAGTGGCAGAGACTGTCATATTTCCGTTCGGACGAGTTCGATTTTTACACAGATCGTAAAAACAATGTTTTCGTGCCGAGGCGGCTTCCCACGACTAACCTGTTTCGGCTGGAACAGACTCGGTGAAGGCATAAATTTATGCCAGATGACGTTAAATTTTTAGAATACATAAATCTTATAAAGCTTAATTTCGAGTTAAAACATTTAAACAAAAATCAAAAAACTAAGTAAAATAAACCTATAGTTAATATTTTTCACCCCAAAATACAAACTGTTTTAAATCATGTCCGAGGAATTCATAACCATATATATGAATACGGCCCAAACGCACATCAAAATACATCGAAATATGCTCAAAAATAATACGAAACCATCAAATTACCCACCCCAATGCATTGTAATATATTGCCGAAAAACATTGCAATTCTTACAAACGCTCACAGCCCACAGCAGCAATAACGGGATCAGCGTTCGTTAATTATTTAATCGCATCCGTATATTTATGATACGAAATAAAATACATCACCAGTGGCCTGATCGTGTACATAAAAATAAAAAACCCGAAACAATTATGGTGATTATGTTTATGGTAGTCTTGATTTAAAACGTACGATAGTATTAAAAACAATAATAATTTTAATGGCCATCGATCGAAGAAAATACGTTCTTGCGGTGCCATAAACTAAATGTTACAACGAGTATTGAATATTAATTATTTCATGATATCAATTTTATAGGATAGCTATAAAATCTAGATTTTGAATTAATGACAAACGATTTCGTGGAGAAAAGTTGCATTAATTTCTAATTATCTACAAAAAAAATAATAAATAAATAAAAAAAATAAAATATATTGAATACGACTTTACAAATATTTTTCATATTTTAATTTTTAAATAATTTAATTCAGCATTTGAGCGTTTTTAGTATTTCATTGATGTTTTTGATATTTTTTGTCTACGGATCGATTTCTTTTTCGTTATTTCTTGTGAAGATTTCTTAAAAAAACTTCCTACATTTTCTTTTTTCAAAATCATGACAAAGCCTTTTAAATGAGTATTTCGCATTTATATTTGTTCAGTTGAATTATATTATAGTAAATTTGTGATCTTATACTTACTTAAATCGAAATAAAATATATCTACATGACTGCATACATGTAAAACCTATATTTTCCATCTATATAAATCTGTAAGTTTGATAAACTTAAACTGAAATGAAAAAAAAAAAAACTACAAATTGAGTTAGAATCAAATTTGAATCGTAAAATTTGTCATCATATACGATTATTGGCTATAATATAATATATGTAGCAGTCATTTTATCCTATTGTAACATTAGACTAAACAAATAACATAACTTATATGTTATTGAGTAAGATACTATTTTCTCTAATATAATTACAGTAATTATATTTATTCCCCCATAATTGTGGACGTTTATTTTTTATTTTTATTTTTTTCCCCATCAAAACTTGTTAGAAAATGTGTTCGAAGATATAAGTAAAGTAAGTCTAAGTAAATCACTCTTTTCAGTTGGATTTTTATGGTTTAAGTAATCATTCACTACACGCAATTAGTTGTAATCAACTAACCGAAGATAATGGTCGAGTTTTTACCACGTTATGGAGTTTCAAACTTAGTTATAGGTTTGTAGGAGAGTTGGGGGAAAAAAAGTTACACCAAGTTTCTGCAAAGTGGATTTCACGAACGCGGTTACCAATATTAATAATAATACAGTGCGTATTAGAGATTACTTTGAATAACGGCAAAGTCATCAATCACCACACATAAAATATGATTATTGAGTATAAAATATATACAAAACATTCTTCTGTCTAATCGTATAGAATTTGGAAAATTATAAAAATATTTAAAGCTGTTTAGCGCTGGTTGTACGTTGGTAAATAGTTGTTTACCGGATTTGATCAGGGAATAACTGATTTCTAATAGTCAACAGCATCATAATGAAAATTCGTTTTCGAATAACCACTATGCAGAATTCAGTAGGACATACTCAGAATATGTGGTAATACATGAATCGTCTATAAATCACACTCCACCAATTTAATTTTTGATTTCAGGTGAATTAAGGAATGTATTGTCTAAAGATTATCTAAAGAAAAAATGAATTGTTATCGATGAATGTATTGTCTATTAGATAATTTTCAGGTTCTTATTTCATTTTATTAAATTTCACTATAATTTTCAAATTAATTGAGGAAAACTAACCAAAAATTCCCAAAAAATTGTTTAAATAATCCTATGTTAATATCAGATATTGCTGATATTGATTTGAATTTTTAATATGAAAAATGTTGACACTTTAATATACTCGTATTATTATAATTACTAGGGACTAGTTATAAAAAAAAATATATATTTCATTTCTTTGATATTTAATATTGTTAAAACAATGTAAAATAGTTGTTTATATTTTAATATCATGTTTTATTATCTTTATCAAAGTTCAAAGAGTAAATTAAGTTATACCAAACATATATATATATATATATATATATATATATATATATATATATATATAATGTATTCAGGAAATTGTGTATTTAGATTTTTATTTTAAATACAGTTTTTTTTTCTAAACTTATTATTCTAAAATATATAATGTGGATACAAATTTTTATACTTTTAATATTTCACAGTAAATAATTAAAAACGCAATATTATTTAAAGAGTTATAATAAAATATTGTTACTCAATAAATGAACACCACAATCCTTTAAGTTAATTAGTAAATAAAAAAATTAAAATGAATTATTATTCAAATTAAAATGATCTTCCGAAATTATATTATAGTTTTTTGAAACTATATAACTTTTAAATTACAGTAATCGTAATTATATACTTTAAATATAACATAAGAACTATGTAGTTTTGTTGTTTTTAATTATATTATTTTTATCAAAATTATTAATATAATTTCAGTGATTTAATGCTGTATTATTTTTATTTCCATACTACTGATATTTTTATTGGTATTCAATATATTTCAGAAAATAATTTATACATTATTACAAAAACCAAGTGATTGCATCTTTTACATAATTTTAACTTTTATTTGAATACTTAAATTTATATATTTTTCATAGTAATATGTATAATGTATCTAAATAAAATGTCATATATAAAAAAGTTATAAATTGTAATATTATAAAAACATCAGAAATAAAGATTTTGTATAAATTATTTATCCTGATAACGCCAGACGTGAAGTGACATATAGGTTTCCAATGAATCAGATTAGAATCATACAACACATCAATTTTTGAAATAATAGCGCCTGATTATCTTTTTTCAAATAATATATCGCACTTGACCTTATTCGAACATCGAAAGATGGCCTATCACAAATTATAGTTTACAACTTCTAAAAAAATACGTATAACATAAATTATCAATTATAAATGAAATTCTATAATTTATACTTATATATTTATGCTCCCTATAGTTTTAATTATAATAATTACTGGCGTAGTCTTTGAAGTATAAATATAAAGTTGACATTTTTTAAACAATAATTGTATAATTGGATTAATAATAATAATCATAATAAATTATGATCAGTGAGATGGTGATATTTAGTGCTTCAGAGCTATTTCTTTTTTTACTTAGGATTCAATGGAATGGGGTCAAATATAAGATTAAACTTAAAAGATAATAAAGATACTCAGACCGTAAAATAAATTATATGACTATAATAAAGATTATAAATTTGGAAACAATAACAGATAATTAAACGCATGTCGACCTAGCTGATAGGTACTTATATTTTAATACCTTGATTTTACTTTATAGATAAATGGATAAAACTATATTGTTTGAAAACAATAACAGATAAGTCATGGTGTGAAGCTTAGCATAATAATTGTACTTCAGTATTATTTTTCTTTGGTTATAAGTTTTAATGTAATTATTATTATGCTCAGCACCATCCTTCATTTATTTTTCTATTGCCATTATCCTGAGGACATAATGGCTTGACAATTAAGATTTTTTTTGAAATATAGTTACTACGGTTATTCGTGTATAATTTCAAATTAATTAAAATTATTTAAATTAGGAAACCTGTATTGAGAATAAAATTGATGATAAGTGAGATGACAAAAGGAGAATGAGAATTGCGAAAAAGGATTACATCAGAGGAAGAATGACCAAGAGAAGAGAAATTTTGAAAAACAATTCTTGGAGAAGATAAAAAGTAATACATAAAAAGTAATATGATTTAAGCCGCTTATGGATTCGTGTGTGTAGAGAGTATTAATTAATGGTTAGGAAGAAGTTTATGACTAAAGCAAAGTTAAGAGAAGGATAGAGGAATTGTGGATAGAAAAAGGTTCAGATCTCGAAACCAAGGTAAGTTAGGGATGGACGAAGAGATAGATCTGTGATAGGAAACAAAGTTAACATAGATAGAAGAGAAAAAGTTGGCAACATCCCATAGCCCAAGACATGCGCACCATCTCATATCACACAAAACAAGTTCACTGCCCCTCAGAACCTCTTCCCATCGGTTAGAAGGTAATCTCGCCCTCTGTGAGAATAAATATGCTAAACGGATAGGAGATAAGGTATGTTGTGAGTTATTGGATGAAAATGACAATAATGAATATTTTTTTATTGGTAGTATAACTGGGTCTTTAATAAGATATTTAAAAATTATATATATACAATTAATCAAATAGAGACAATATCCATAAGGTATATATATTAAAATATAATAAATATATATTTGTCTAAAATTTGCTGTGCATTTTATTTTATTTTTATCATTAAATCAATTATTTTTGCTAAAAAAAAAAAAATAAAAAAAACTAAAAAGGGATTATTACACAAGACTAATTTTTGAATAAACCAATTTAATATTTTTCTTATTAATTATAACTACTTGAAATTATCACTAAAAGCTTGTGTCAACGTTTTCTACATATTCTATTATTTTTAAAATATTTAAAAGAAATTGAATTTAAAATAAACATACTAACCTAATATAATTACTATATTTCTTTTAAATGCATTTAAATTTCAAATGTTTACAAAATTCATCAAAATCGCGAAAATCACTTATAATATATTACAATAAATAACTATTGATACGAGTATTATAAAAAATAAAATATTTTTGGAAACATTTAATCAAACCACTACATAAAGTAACATTATTCCACAAATTACAGTCACTGATTTGATCGATCTTAATTTCAAATTGTACCCTCTGTAGGCTTTTATATTTTCAATAATTTATTTATTTAATTATATAAAATATTTATTTAACTATTATCGAATTTAATTTATGAAAGTCTTACTACGGCTTAATTAAAAATAAATTAAATGTACCAATTGCTTTTGTGAAATTTGCTGTAGATTTTGTATAATTATAAAGTGCATATTATAACATTAAAATGCGAAAAATATGTGAATACATATGTACATCCGAATAACATTATAAATTTATGGGAAATGTTAATTAACATGTCTTAAAAATCAAACCTTTATTTCACGTAATATGTGTACACGCGAAATAGGGAACTCTAATTTTTACTTCTTTGGTGTTTGGTTACAGTTGTCTTTATTGTTTATGTGTAACACACACACACACACATATATATATATAATATATATAATATATATATATATATATATAACATAACTTAGAAATAGTACCAAATATACAAAAATGCACTGAGACAATGATAGTAATAATAAATAATATTATGAAATTCAAAATGTTTACGTTAAAAGTATCAGGCAATAATGTTAAAGAGTCGATGATGCACATACTCGAAGACAATAAAATAATAATATGTAAACTAAACAAAATAAAAAATGTAAACTAGGGAAAGAAGGATCGGACACTCTGGTCAAGAAGAGAAATGATTTATTTTCGGTTTTTTAGTCCAGACTAGAAACTCTTTTTGAGAAGAGATTTTTTTGTATTGTAAATAAAATACTGTGCAACCAGACACAGTGATTCTTTTTTTATGTTTTAAAAGAAAACATTTTTCTATTAAATTTTGAAAATTAAATTGAAAATTCATTTTTATTTTCATTTTCCTTAAATCGTTACACTAATTTTTATGAAAAATAATTTTTTTCTTCTAAAAAGTTGTTAGTGCAGTATTTATTTAAAAGTAAAAATAAATTAAAAATATATTTTTAAAGGACACGTCTTTTTGTCTATTCATCGATTATAACTTTGAAGTCAAAATAAACAGGAGAGGCATAACTTTTTTAACAATCGTGTTTCTTCATTGAAACTTCGTTTGAAAGCTTTAAGTTTTAGTTATGGAGACGTTTCTGTCCAAACAAGGTTCATCGTTTTAAAAACAGGTAGACGAGGAAGACAGCCTTTTTAATAATCGTGGTTCTCAATAAATGGTGTTTTAACAATTATCAATTATTGTTGCGTAAAACATTAGATCAAGTCGTAAATAGAATTTCATAAAAACCATAAAAAAAAATATAAGAAATTAACTAAAAACTGTGTAGGTAGGTACTAGTTAATATATATTTTATGAATAATACCATTCGACGCAATTATTAGCGTGTACTGAACAACATAATATTGTCGAAAGTGCACAGGAATACCTATACGTCTCTTATATATATATATATATATCGTTACGCGACAATAAGTCGAGGGGAAACATCCACGAATTAATTATTTACGTCTGTGAAGGGTTATATAGAGAATCACGTGTAGCTGACAGAGAACGATCGTTTTGGCTTGTTGATTGTGTTGCCTGCAAATAACTGCCTGATGTATTTATCATAGACGACAACTTTTGCTATCGGTAACACTTCGCCATCGTTCTATCCAGATATGCGGCCTCTGGAGGACAAATAAATCAAACTGTTTTGGCGCGCAATGGAATCGAAGACTAACGGTGAACATCATCAGCGTTACCGGACCAGATCCACTGTGTTTAACACGAACACGTATAATAGGTTCACAGTAGGTAGATTGTGATAAATTATTTTTACCAAAGAGGGCGCGCCACGGGGTATGGACTCGGCGATAGTGAAATGTTCTACACCTATTGTCCGTTTATGTAGACATAGATTAATTCATATTTTAGATGAACGCTTCAAATTGGTTTGTATAGTTGTCTTTTGATATCGAATTTGTAAACAGGCTAGTAAACTGTGAATTTGTGCGTGATTTTTCACCTTTTTCCGAAGAAACTTATCTATCCTTATGTAACGATATTTTCGTGTCAAAACGCAATTTTTTTACTATATATCATGGTACATCAAAAAAGTTATGTATGAATCTTAGATTGCAAAAACAAGTGATTACGAGAGAAACGTAGTTGGACGCGTTTTCACGAGCAAAGTAGTTTTATGCAGGAGAGGTTTAAAACAGCCATCCGGTGTATTTAGGAAAAATGATTAATGAAAAAAAACCTGTTGAGAATACTTGTAAAATGGTTACATCGGATACATTGAAAACGATAAATATTATACAATAAGAGGTTTCAGCAAATTAAAACCATTATGTGTATTATAATATAAGACCTCGAAATAAGTTCAAATCATCACATAGTTTTAAATCAAATACATTTTCTTCTGTGTCAGTTTTAAGAGAAAATGCAATTTTAATAATTTAAATTTCGATTCATTGAATTGTTAATATATACATATTTAATTCTATAAAAAAAAAAAAAAATAAATCGGTCTTTTTGGTCTATAAAGAATTTTAACAATCAAACGTACAAACATGTACACATAAATATATGTTGAGTTTAATTTCGAAAATCCATGTCTTACTGTTCCCTTATTTCAACATTGTTTTTGAATGATGAATAGTATATAGATATCTGTGATTGGCAAATGTCCGTTACGTTAGGTTTAACTGTTATATTATTAATTATGATTTAAGTATTGATATTGTTACGAGGATAGGCTGAAAAGTAATAATAATAATATTTATAGTTATAAAATCAATAAACAAATACCTCAAGGGGTAGGAATACAGTAATAATTATTAAGTGAAAATGTATATTAATTATTTGAATTATAAATACAAGTCTTTAAGATGGTACAAGAATCAAAAAAAAAAAAATCAAAATTTTTTTTTTTGATCGCATAAAGTTGGTAGGTAACATATCGGACTAGTAGAAAAGTAATTTGTTTTCAACTGTTACATAGCAAAAGGAGGGTTATGTCTAGAATTTAAAGAGAGTACTTTAAGACCAATTTTTTTTTGTAGCAGTTGAGGACAGTCAATTTCTCCATTCAAGATTTTTTAAACAAAAGTAGCATCAAAAACTAACCGTTTGGTCTTAATGACTTTAAACCTGCAAAGTTTGCAATATCATCCATATTTTGGTTTAATCTCATTGTTTTATACGCGTAAAAACGAAAGAAATTTCTCTGGACTTTTTCTAATTTGTTGATAAATTGTAATTGATTTGGATTCCATAATACCGTGTCAAATTTAAGTGATGATCTTACTAATGAGCAATATAATACTTTCAAACATAAAAGATTATTAAAATCATGGCATGTACGTTTGATGAACCCTAACATACGAAGACTGATCCCATATATTTTATTTATATGTGCATTAAAGGATAAATCGGCTGCCAGAATGATACCTAGATCTTGTATTTGATTAACAGAATTAATTATTAAAAAATGTATAAAATTAATTAAAAAAATTATTAGATTAGTTAATGCGAATGTGCTTGTAGAACGCGAAAAAAATGGTCTATTTCGCCTTCTAAAACATATGTGCATTAATATTCAGCCTACCATCATATTATTATACTATTTTGATAGTGAGTTTTCGTACGATTGTTACCAATATTTTATTGTTAATATTTTTTAATTCAATCAATATTTCCTAATTGAATCTAAACACATTATAATATTATCATGTTGATTCGAAATTTATCAAAACAATAATATAGTTCCCGAAGAATTTCGGGGTCTTTTTTTATGTTGTTTTTATTATCCATTTATGATTTATGTACGTTTTAAAATACCTAAACATGCATTGTTATGTATATATATATATATATTTTTTTTTTTTTGGGGCTTTTTTATATTGTATATGTATATTCTTATTTGCATGGTGTGCGTATCGATAAAAACGCATACCTTTTTGAATGTGTGTGTATATATAAATATTATTTAATACACGTTTTCCGTGTAGGAAAAAATCAATGATATTATTATAACTACTACTATTATTATTATTAATACTCTGGGTGATAAGCGTCGGGAAGCCAATATATTTGCGTATTTGCAGAACAACGCTTTTTTTTCTTTAATACGTGAATTCATTATAAATCCGAGTAAATAATCAAATATTATGCAACGTTTAATATAAATACTTTTTTATTAGTTAAAAAAAAAATTAAACACTCACTTAGGTACTTATTTGACAAATCTGTTTTTGCGTGATACTAATTTTCAAAAATAATCAAGACCCGAATGTCTATAATATATAAGTAATTGTAATACAATAGTAATAGTACAACTGGGCATTACCTTTTTCATGTAATTTTAAATACAAGAGTGGATTATAGATAAATTCTCTAAGAAGAACTACTGAAAATTAGACTGGACAATTTATTTATTTATTTATTTATTCAAATGGTCGAAGTCCAGTAACGGTTTTAGATCAAAAAATTATAACACAACTGTTTAACAAATAGAAAGTAAAAAGAAAAAAGAAACACAGAATATACGAGTATACGAGATATACGAATATCTCGTATATCATTTATACAGTACGAGATTAATAGATAGAATAATACTAAATAGAGAATAAACTAAGAAGTTCAATTATAAAAGTAACATAAATAAGGTGTATAATATTGATAAATTTTTCACATATAATAATTATTAATATAATTATATAAATACTCAATAGGATTAAAATTAAATAAATCAACCTGTTTATCATTAGCTAACCTCATCATTATATTAATAGGAGCATTTATTTGATAATTAGTATTATGTAATTGCGTATAAAAAGTATTAGTAGATATGGTTTGACATTGAGGGACATTGAAACTAAAATAACTTAGTATTTTACTAGAATTAATGATACCATTTACCGCTTTATGTGGTAATTTTAAATCAATTACATTTCTCCTGATTACGAGACTTCATATTTAAAGTGTCTAACAAAGGCGTATACGATGTATGACGTTAACGCAGGATATTACATTTGTACGATATAAAGCGAAGGAAGCTATTTTGTATATCTTCACGACATTGGATATGAGTATTTACAGAGGGTGACCAGATAATCGAATTATATTCTAGAATATAACGTATAAGTGAAAAAATACAACTTAAGGAGAAATCTCTTAGTGAAATCTTTACATATACTACTAATAAGTCCTTGTATAAATGACGATTTTTTTTAGAAATACTCAAATATTATTTATTGAAAGTAAGATTAGAGCTAAAACCAACACCAAAAACTAGATTTTAAATAACTTGATTAAGTAGTACATTATCTAAATAATAATTATGAATAATTGGATTACGAGACTTGAAAAAAAGTTATTACTTCACATTTATCGATATTTATTATTATTATTTTTTTTTTTTTTTACACCAAATTGGTAGGTGATTTAAATTGTTCCATATCAATATAAAATCAAAGGAGTATTTTATTACTCGAAATAATTTTATTTAATCTGCAAATAATAGTTTATGTGAGTCATTAAAATGTAAATCATTAATAAATAAAACAAAAATTAAAGGAGCTAAATGAGAACCTTGTAGAACGCCAGATGGAATGTTAAATTAATCCGAAACAAAGTTTTTAACATTGACAATTTGTTTTCTGTTAGTGACATACGAAATAAGCCGTGATAAAATTGGATCACGAATTCAAATAGAGTAAATTTTTTCATAAAGCAAGGAATGGCTTACTTTATCGAAGGCTTTTGAAAAATCTGTGTATATTACATTTACTTCGAATCTAGAGGCAAAAGCATCGAGAATGTATTTTTGAAAAATTAATCAATTTATGGCTATTGATTTTCCCTTTATAAGCCCATGTTGATTATCATTTATTACTAGATATTTCATAGATATTTTTTGATATCAAGGATTCAAATATTTTAGGAATAATAAAAATCAGGGAAATCTATGATTAAGCCTATGATTAAGTGTACCCCTTATATATATCGTTTCCATTTTTGATTGGTGTAACATATCTAATTTTCCAGTCTAGAGGAAAATAACCTAATGAAAGAGATAAATTAAATAAAATTAATAATGGAACAGCTAAAACAAATTTGCATTCTACAAAGAAGCAATTAGATATCATATCTGGAGCGAGACTTGTTTTATTATTAATGTTATCAAGTTCATTCAGAACGTTGGTATTGCTCAGTGTACATGAATTTAGGTTAATATCAATTAAATTATTTGATATAGTGGATGAAAATTGATTCGTAGATATTGGTGTGATTAAATCTATCTATATCTAAATATACACTTGAAAAATAACTAGCATAACAATTAATAATATCTTTACTACCAATTATTAAACTATTTTTATAAAACATTGTATTTGGAAAGGATGAGTTAAATTGTTTTTGACTGAAAATTTCGAAAATATTTTATTTAAAAAATAAATTATTATAGTTTATTTTGGATCGAGATTTACAATGAGCATATAAGTTGGAAAAAGTATTGTAATTTGATTGGAAGGAGTTTTTTTTGAATAGCACATGGGTAATTTTTTTCTCATAAATTAAGTCTCTTAAAAACGAACTAACCCATATCGGGTGTTTACTAGCAAGATATGTTTTTTTATTACAGTAACCATCAATAATTTTAAAAAACATTGCAATAAAAGATATTAACTGTATCATTTATATGTAAACCATTTAATACGAGGTTCCAATTCATTTTTGCTAAAGAAGACCTTATACTATTATAAACAAAATGTACGTAATCATATACAGTATCGTTATAATTTATAGGTTCATTATTTTCAAAGATAGGAACACTAATTAGTAGAGCTGGATGATATAAGTAACCAATTGTAACTAAAGTAGATTGCTCATGAAAAACACACACATCAACTGAATTAGATAAGATTAAGTCTAAAATTGAGTTTTTGCGATTTTTAATTGTATTATTTATATTGTATGATTATTGTATATATTTAAACTAGATTTAACATTTTACATTTAAATAATTGTGTAACATGCATTATACTATATTTAATTTTTGAAAACGTTAAACGGTAATAAGCAAGCTTTCCGACTAAATTACTAAAATCCTGATATAAATAAATAAATATATCGTATTATACATATTTAAATATTATAAATTACAAATATAAAATTTAACGTTTGTTTGAAGTACACGTTAATATCATAGTAATTGTTTTAATTGTAACAATACTTTTTTTTCAAAAGAATTTGATATTTTATAAAGTGGGTGAAAAATATGTACCTCTCCTAATAGAAAGAGCATATTGTCTTTAGTGCAATATGATAGCAATGGTTATCGTGCTTAAACGATACCCGATGGCTCCTTAGGATAGATATTGGGTTGTTAACATATATAACTTGCAATATTTCACGACCGCTGCAGCGTTACCACCTGCATATACGAGTGTATATTATACGCTGGTATGTGTCCGTGTTTGTAGTTGTGTATTATCCATATGCAAGCAGATAATATGTATAGGTGATAGTATAAACTTTACCCGGAGAGCTCTTTGTCCAAATATGTGAGACGAGACGTGGGTTATCGTAACAGTTGTCATTATTTTGAGATATGTTCTACCATTTTGAACTTTGAACAATGGATATTAGTTTCAGTGGTAGAGAGGACCTATAGTACAACATAGATAGTAGTTAGATATTATATTATATATTTTCTCTTTGGAATTACTATATTTAACTATTTATTCCATTTTATTTTCGCTCATACTTTCACACTCCGATATATAAGTACGACTACACGGTAATAACACAATACCAATATTCACATTATTATTGTATCACCCAATGACATTTATGTTTAATGTGGTTTACAAAGGTATGTCTAGATCATTTTAACATGTCGTGCATAAGACAAATATAGAAATGTGATACTGGGTTACAGGAACTGATAGAAAAAACGATCTTCAAATTTTGAAAAAATTATTATCACCTTATGATACATATACAAAAACATTTAATTAAACATTTTCTTGATTCCTATTATAAGTCTAAACTTTGTTTGTTAGAATCTAGTATAATATGTTAATACTACATAATACAATGAAATTAAATTTTGTAGGTCGTATATGTGGACAAGAGGCATGACCCATAGGCGTTTCTATGGTGGTGTGCATAGCATAAAAGACAGATGTAATGGCAGACTTTCGGCGGTGGTTTTTTGTTCTCGTATATAAAACGAAATTACACAAACGCACGCATTCATATAATTACATAATAGGTACATAAGTTGCGCGCTTATATAAATTCGTAATATTAATCATATTCTAATATAACCATAATGTATTAGTTTATCGATTTATTTTTAACAGCTTTCAGATTATTATCCATTTCAAATTCATAATCGCCATAGACACCAGTAATTTTTATTTGATTTTACATGTCGTTGCGTATTTTTTCATATTCCCTTCTATGACTTCAATAATGTGAATGAAAATATATATATTTTTTCGATTTTAGTAATACGATTTCGGTAGCTTATGACAGGCAAATGTTTTGTTGATGCTTATGAATTATTAACCACATAACGCTTTACTTCAATTTAAAATATCACACACATTGTCTATATATCTCATAACTTATTTTGATTAAATGCTTATTTTTTTTCGTACTAATAAACTATGCTGTTTTACTAACTTTAGGAAATATAATAATTTCTAATTTCATATACTATATTCTATTCCATAATATCATATTTTGCTTAAGTTTTTATAAATGTAATTTATATAATTTCAAACTTAGGGGAACCCAGTCAAGGTAGGTAGATCAACTTCAGATTATGAAAATTGTACACAAACTGTACGCACCCAACTTAAAATACTTTTGAACCCAAGAAGAGAAAAAAAAATGAAAAGTGTGAACAATCAAGTTTAATATTTATACAGACTTTTTAATCAGAAACTAAGTAAAAAAACTTGAATAAAAAAACTTTTATTATGAAAAAATTTCTAAAATGTTCAGAATTATACAAGTACATTGAAGCTTTTATCTTAAGCATAAAATCAACATTTTTCCGTTATACTAATATGTTTCAGTATTTCAGTAATATAAAAAATACGTATAAACTACCTATACCAAAATTACTAATATTATTTGATTTACATTGATTTTAACTTTATAACGATTGTTGATTTCTAAATATTATAAAAATTGTTACTTTTCAAATTTGATAACTATAAAAATATCTCTTTGTACTTACAATTAGTTTATAGATGTATAAGTAATATATTATGGATGATTATTAGTTTTAAATAATGCAATTTTTTTATAAAACTCTTTTTTTTTTCGTAAATACCTATACATATATGAAAATTTAATAAAGTATATATAATACATATTTTAGATTCTATGTCAAATGAAAAATTCAATTTTTTTTTGTGTGTCTGTTTACATTTTTTCGGCTAAAAGTGAGTACTCGTTTATTATCAAATAAAAAGTAAAATATAGAAACGTTAAAATTTTTACACTTCTCGTTAAGAAATTTGATTCATCTGCTATACTCGTATAACCCGTTTTTTTAGAAATATTAACTGATCTATCCGATCTCTTTCACTCAGTGTCGATTTTTTCTCATAATCGTCCATAAGTTTTAAATTTAAATGACCAATGCATTATTAATTACCATTAATTACCATTCACCTATCATTGTATATAAATAGTAAAATGTACACTTTTTTTTTTTTTTTGCTTACAATGAATCATGTTTGGTTAAAAAAATACATAACATTGTTACTGAAGTTGTAACCCCGCTATCTATAATATATAAAAAAAATCCAACAAAGAATTGTTAAGAAAAATTCACCTAAGATCTAAACTCTAATTGCACCACTGATTATAACTACATTTTAAGGATCTCGTTAGCATTGATTATCAATTAGTATTTTAACTATGTCATAAATTGCATTAATTTGTTTGAATTACATTTTAGAAGAAAATTAAACTGCTCGATTAAGTTGATAATATTAACTGCTTCTTCCGATCAAATTATCCATGTTTAAAGATGATAATTCACACATACACACACACACACACACACACACACACACACACACACACACACACACACACAAACACTTGAAATGGGATGTTTGAGTTTCATAAATAAAACTTTTTTACATTCAATAATAAAAAAAAGTAGATATTTGATTAAGTTAATACCAATACAAAATTTTATACACAGAAAATCGCAATTACACAAGCCATTATTGATAATGCGTCGCATATATTTTATAGGTATCAGTAATATAATAAAGCTTAGCATTTTAAAAAAAATTTTTTTGCAATAATATTACAATTCGAACAGTCGCAGTATCCATTACGATTATCCTTATCATTCAAATAAATTATGTATTCTGGCAAACAACATTAAATCCTGAACAAAATTTCACATTTAACTCCGAAACAAACTAGTACTTAAGTAATTGGAGTTCAATTTATGCGTGTTTACGATTTTATCATCATAGTTGTATGCACACGCGTCAAGTTTGAATACCAGTAACTCAAACTGGAAATGGTATGAAAATAATACGAATAATATTATTTACGGTACAAAAAAACAGAAACGTAAAACACTGGCATAACACTAAGGCTTGGTACAAGCGTACGTTTTTTTTTTTTTTTTACGCCAAACCAATCCAATAATATAATGATTTGTACTTTTTACATAATATGTACACGTAGAGAACACGTCTCATTTTTCTGATTTACAACATGCCAATGTTTTAATGTATATAAAAAAACTTATTTATATTTTGATGATGTGCCGACTTTAAAATAGTTAAACTTAAGACTATGGAAAATGCATAAGTTGCACACCTCCTCAAATGAGGCCACTAATTGTATACGAGGTGTGTTTATTTAGTTACGAATCAAAATCGTAAAAACTTGTATTACATTTTTATTGAATATTTAATAAATTTATATTTGAATCGTTTTTCATTTTTCAATGATGCAAGTGTACAACCGAAAACGGATGGTATTTGAGTATTCGATTTACAAAAAGTATTTGTCAAGAATAAGAATTGTGAAAGAAAATCGGGTGTTACTGGGTACATCCTTTCACTAACGTTAGGCTTTTAAGAAGATTTTTTTTTCAACGACAAAATAAGATTTAAGAAATAATCCAGATTTCGGGGCTTTTCTTTTATTTTTGAAATAAAATGTTCTATGTCCATAATTTCGAATAATGATGACGGAGACGTAACTACAATAAAATCATGGATGTGTGATAATAAATAACGAATGATTTGCTACGCAATGAGACACCGTATTTACGACATTTTGATGATGCGTTATCGGAGTAATTTTTGTCTCGTGCGAGTTCGAGTTCACACGATGACGTTTGTGTATTGGTCAATTAGTTTATGAGTATAATTAAGAGCAATTATGAAAACGTTATGGTGCCTCACGTCAAGAAAACACACGAGTATACCAAGTTTCAATGTACATTTACTACCATTACCAGCGAACATTTATATTTATGTTATTGAAATCTAACTCACCATTATTTAATTATTGTAGTTCATTATTACATATTATATACTCGGCATATATATTATAATTGTACGTAGCGTCAATCCACACAACAGATAATACAAGCTTAACAGTTCTGCTTTTCGGAATAATAGTAATAATTCAAACAACGTATTCAGTTCCAAATCGATGGGAATTATAATATTATTATATGTTAACAGTATAATTACTACGGCTGTTTGTGAACTTTAACACCCCGTGAAAGGGATAAAATCGCACTCATGTATACATAATATACAAAAAGCCAAAACAATTCGGTAAACCATGTGAACAATGGGTGTATAATAGTTGACAAGATAATGATTAATATATAGACTTATTTCAGATAACGATCGTATGGAATAAAATATACGGAGTAGATACGCTTGAATAAACACTACCTATTGAAATTAATTGTAACCACGTTATCTATGGGAGCGTTATCGTTTATTATTGATGCGTGTTATGTTCGTGTAGGTAAGTCTGTCGTAGCCATAACATTTTACCACAGTGGCATATCCAAGGAGAGGAGAGTTTATAAGGTTAAGACCCCTTTAAAAAAAAAAAATAAATAAATAAATCGAAAATGTTGAGAGTAGCCGGTAAAGTATATTTGTTCCTGATTTCAAAATTTTTTTGTGTTGTTTTATTTAAATTTAAATATTATACTTCAAAAATTTTATAATAACAGTAAGACATATCAAATCATACCTCTTTAAAATAAGTACTATAATATCGTATTTGCTTATCGAAGAATATTTATAGGAATATGCAATAGACTAAAATAATAAAACAAACCATATTGTCTTGCAATGTTTATACAATTACACTATATTGTCCACTTAAAGGTAATACTTGAAGAAATATTTTACTGGAAGACACATAAATTATAATGAGCAACAGGGGAAATATAAATAAACACAATACTCTATATACTAACCTAAAGAATAATTGTAATACATTTAATGTGTACCATTACCTCACAATTTAGTCCTTTCTACTGTAGAGAATATTTTATTTGTAATTGTGTTTCGATTTCTTTTTTCTTTTTATATGAAGAACAAAAATAAATTTAACTTAACTTAACTTAACTTTAACATAACTTAACTAACCTAATATTCGAGTATAATATTACATTAAAAAAAAAAAAATTTAACCCGTACATTTTGATAACAAGGATTTCTCTTCTACAAAAGTATCACATATAATAAGTAAATAGCAAATTAATAATAAACCGTGGGATTACATTTTTAGTTAACAACTTTTTAATAAAATTTGAATACGCATTAGTCGCTAAACTTTATCCTTTTAAAATACAAAAATGCAATCAATAGAGAAAAGATTCTCATGTGTAGGAAGTATTGTAGTGGGAAGTAAATTTACTTTTCGGATTTGCATATACAAAAAATAAATGAAAACAGATTTGTTAACACATGAAATAATTAATGAATTTACCGAAAATTCAAGGAAAAGATAATTAATGAAGTATATATTGTAATATATAATTTTTATCACCACAACAGATGATATTACATATATTTAATACCCCCCCCCTTTTGATACATATTTGCTTACGTCACTTTGTTACCAAAATTTAAATACTATAAGAATTATAATTGTAGCAGTGACTACTTATATAATTATAATATTATGTCCTCGTTTTGATTTTACTGATCAAAGGATCAAAGGAAATGTCAATATATGTAATTTAAAAAAAAAATAATTATAATGCATTGCTGAACAAAAATAATTATATAAACTATTATTCACAAGGAGTAATTTATATATACGTATAATAAATGCGTATGTAAATACAATTCGTTCTGATAGATGTTTTTGCATTGGAGTATCGAATATCAAAAAGACTAATACAATTAAAATAAAATTACTTGTATAAAATATAATTGGCAAAGCAGATCATGCAATAATTACTTTAAATTTACAGAACCAATATGGTGAGCGGGAGAGTTGATTAAAGTACTCAGACCCTTTGAAAATCCCTTATTAAATTTCTATAAAATATATCAGACCTTGATATATATATATATATGATTTTAAAGTATCAATAAAATACGAAAAAATTAAATATGAATTGTTTGTAGAAAATAAAAGTTTACTTTTAATATAAAATTAACGTTTCAACTTTAATTGCTTATAATAAAATATAATGTTGTACTATTTTATATATTTTTATTTTTTAATAAAATATTATATTTTTTAAGTAAAAAAGAAATATATTATTATGTTATTTTGACGAAGTAGAAAAATTATATATTATAATTTGAAAGATCTACGTTATTAGCGAAGCTTGCCATAGATCTGTAGTTCTACTTAAGACCATTTCAAATATTGAAAACTGAAATTGCACCCACGGTCAATGGTGTACAAATAATATAATAATAATAATGAATAATGTTATAATGAGTTGGTAATAAGAATAACTTACATGATTTCAAGATGTACGGAAAAGTCGAAAAAAAAATAATAATAACAAACACATCATTTATTGGTGCAAATAACACTAAAACTATATTATAATAGGTATATAAATCTAACTTTTCGTGGATTACTTGATAATTTCAATGAAACGGAATGGTGCAGCGTTGTCGAGTGAATTAAGCGTGTATTATTTGTGTATCCTCTCGGCATGTAAATAAATTAGAAATAATCGACCGGAACTTAGGATCAGAACGGATTTCCAGATCTTAACAAGCGCTTTATTATTGGATATCGCGACCGCGGGAGTAAATTGCGTTCACTTGTTTAGTCTGAACGAAGGAGCGGTGGGCGCGGAACGGAAGAAAGTGTGCTCGTATATACTCGTGTATATATATATATATATATATATATACCTATATATAAATTTATATCATATTAAGTATAATAAGAATCGACAGAGTTTTGTTTCCCTTTCTCGGTATGTTATAAAACCTATAGAATTGTAGAATACATCAGATATAGACAAAAACAGAAACAGAGATTGAAGGAGAGATAGTGAGAGTGAACGGGGAGAAACTCCTCGTAACAGAAGTGAGAGGAGGATATACTACTTTGTTCTCTCGCGTACGAGACTTCGAAATCAGTTCGCTTCATTGGGCTGTATAATATAGAATTTTCTATTCTCCTGAACAATGATTGCCACGTAGCTTTGTAATCAGCTCTTTACGTGGAACACATCGTATACCTATTCAGTTACACTGTTCTGATGATATTACCTTCTTAACACCCCAATAATGCGGAATCCCTTCAATCTGAACTGTGTTAATTGTACGTTACCAACGTAAACCACGGTCTGGCCGCTACTGTTATGTGTGATTTTCAATCCCCGATTGATGCTGTTGGCTTATCAATGGATAGTATTTTATATCGATATGATCTTACTGAGCACATATGTGTGCCATTTAGGGGCAGCAAGAATAGATATTCTATGAAAACGTTCGGGAGCTCACCCCAATGCAATAGCCCATAGTCTTGTTTATAAGCGAAATAATATTATTTCTAGAAGTTCCGACACTGTTTATACAATATATAATGTATAACGGTTGATGTGTGTATCACGAGTTGGTTTATGATTAATAACACATTCTTGTAACGTATAACGAGTTTGGGTTATTCTTGTATGGTTCAATACGTGTAGGTACCTGATAATATTTACATTACTCGCGTGTACTATAGTATTGTTTACAAATAAAATAAACTGTCGACGTATTTACCCCCGTGGCCATTCATATAACACCGCTTCAATGTGGATCTTTGCAGTATTATGGTAAGCGACGTTTGACGAAAGTTGTGTTGTAACCATTTCGCTGTTACTTTTTTATTTCTTAAAAGCTCTAAATCGTTCATTATATAATGCGATTTAAATTATAACCAAATCGTGAACTGTAACCGTAACGGTGCATTTGCCGCAGGATTCAGCAGAACAAAATCAGCAAAACCACAACAATGGTAATGGTACACGATTCATTGGGTTAGTTTAAGAATTCATGATACACCCGAATGGCAAATGCACGTGTTAAAATGCTGAAAGTCTATGATGGAAATGAACAAATGAACGATGGTCGAAAAAATAACAACCGCCCCTAGTCAAAGATAGTTAATTGAACAAAAAAAAAAACGTTTCACAAGAAAAAATGTTCGGGTGGGTAGTAACCGTCTTAAAAATCACTCCTTTGTTTCGCGCTAAGAAAAATTGATGGCACCACCGCGGCTGTTCGTTACACTAGTCGTTATATTTTTCCGTACCGTCACTGGTGTCTGCATTATATTATCGTCCATTGTCTTTCGCGCAGTATCGTTATCACTGCATTACCGTGGCTCTTGACAGCAGGGCCGTTCAGAGGGGGGGGGCAACGTGACTATTTCGCCCCTGGCCCTATTGTTGAAATATTTTTTAGGGGGCTTCCATGTCTTGATGTATAATAATTAATAATAAAGCCTCGATTACACTGAGAAATTTTACACGCTGCGTGTCAGTGATTTAAGTCACGCGTGTGCGAGCGTGTAGCGACTTGTTCGATTACATTGAACGATTAAATCATAAATAATATGAATAATATTAAATTGTACTATATAATTATGTGATGTACATAGATTTAAATGAGCTTCATTGGTAAAGGTTTGGAAAATACGTTTGCAAACATTTTGTTATTCACAGTGAGTATTTTGTTTATCATATCTTATTATGGTCGATGTCTTCCGAATTAATTTTCCCTTGGCCCTGAAAAACCTTAAGACGGCCCTGCTTGACAGTGTGAACAATTACGTGAACAATTACACTCATAGCACTGCAGTCCCGCAGGCTCTCAGCAACGGACGGCACGTCAGTTGTTGGTGCTGCCCAACGATGGTAACGGTCGCGTAAGAGCCGTGACCGTCCAGTCATGATTCGGACCCAGTGGCTCATTACTTTAACGTAAGGAGCAAAAATGTTGACAAACCATCCACCCACCTGTTTTTAAACTCCCCTACATACCAAAACCGATCGCTTCACTCGTATTGTCATTATAAAAAACATATTAAACAACTAATTTGGATAATTGTCCTCTTTTTTTTATATTAAATTAATATTTAAATCCTATAAAAATATGTCCTATTTAACAGTTTTGATAAATATTACTGATGTAATTGGCATATGTAAATAAATTGAATACGCTTAATAATAATGAAAATTTTCATTGTAATTCTACGGCTACATGCATGCTTAATTTGCACAAGTCCCATCATTTTTCAACATCAATTAAAATAAATTATTAGCTAAATAAAACTTTATTTTTTAAACACCTGGTTTATACATATCATAGGTAATGTATAATTGTATAAACAACATACTAAACGTATTATATGGTATCTATATATTATTATATTATTATATGTTGTGGTATTTAGATACTATGTAGTCTATTGATGTTTGACGACTACAAAATAACAATTTTATTCTTCGTATAAGCAAAAGAGTACCTACTAAATTATTAACCACCCACCCCCATAATATTATTGGAATTACTGCTCCTTTAAAACATTGTCAACACGCCACTGTTCAGAACTGACCTGCGATCCGGTAACATGGGCATTTCGAATGGCCAGTCGAGTAGTTATTACGCATACGCACGTTTTTTCGATTTAGCAATTTCGCGAACGGCGATCGCCATTATACACGTAACCTTTTCATAATCCCACCCGCCCTAACACGACACTGTGGGATCGCGTCACACGCGGACGTCTAATCGAAATTGTCTTCATCCGGAACTCAAGTCCCGACAACTTTTCGTAAACTTTGCAACGAGTTGGGTTATTGTTTTTTTTTCCTCTCCGTGTTTTACATATATAGGTACACGTACGTATGTCATCGTAGGAAAATAAAAGTTTTAACAGATGCTCTAAATTCGCATTCACCCCATGCGTGCGTATTCGACGATAGTCGACTGCTTATACTAATACCGTTTGAGTGTAACGCATAGATCCATCTAACGCTATATTTGACAACGATCGTAATGTATCGATGGATTCACTCTTTACAAGGCGAAAGAATATAAATAAAACTACTTTCGAAATCACTTGTATTTCCTTGTTATAACACTTCACATTATGAAGTAGGTGCCGATTTTAAATTACATAGGTTCAGCGGATGTATTCGCTAAAGGTGCACGTGTATATTTTAAACACAATTTATATTATCATCACTTTAACCTGACCATAGATGTACAGAAAACAAGTAGAAACTCATGTGTTCGTTTTGGTCTGCACGTGATATGAACAAAAACCACACTTCATGGTGATAACGTATTCTAACACGTTACATTGTACACTGTAGAAAAATTCCATATTTTTTTACATCGTAGAACACTTGGTGGTTCGTTTATCATAATTGACTTAATATTTATTTTTCTCTCTCTATCTACAACCACAAAATATTCGTATTAAGACTATGATAAACGTGTAGGTAGAATGATTGACTACAATTCGTACGTCAACCTACATCACAGAAAACGCTCTTCTCTCCTGTTGGCGGCAGCCGATTGGAAATTACAGTATGACCTACGCATACATTTACTGGTAACGATCTCAGTGAGACCCAGTATAACGATATAACACTAATCAAACGGAAGCAGCTTTGTCACACGAAATATATATCAGTTCTTGTCGTCAGAAAAGAGGAGATATTATTATATTATAGTTATTATTGTTATGAATTGCATTGCTGTTCTCCATTTGTCGTAAATATTGGACGATGGATACCACGTACAATAGTTTTCGGATCAGCCTGTTTGCCTCGCACTCTGGTCTTACCGGGCGCACACAATAATTGAACCTCCTAATCTTTACCTCCTGTTCGGGACGTTGTCTGACGTTATTCGGGAACACTCGAAGTTGGTGACAGGACGAAGGGTCGTTTTCATGCTCGTACACGGTCATTGGCGGTGTGAGCGCGTAAGTGTGTGTTTGTGCGTGAGAGAATATAAGATTGCAAGTGTAGACACGGTGTGTGTGAGTGCGTGTATACACGTACATATGCGGCTATGTTGGTGCGTGTAAGGGTTTCAGTGCGTTTGCGGGCATGTATAAGTGTTTGTGTGTTCATGCGCGCACGTTTGTATATAAGATGCGTGGTAGTGAGAGAGGCGTGAGACTGATTGATTGACTTCTAATGACCGTGCTTTTGCAGCTCACCGAATTCGGTAGTAGTACGGTGGTGGTGGCGACGATGACGACGACTATGAACCACAGTGACGGCAGCTACGACGACGACGACAACGCGAAGGAAAAGCCATAATAATTATCGACGACCCTTTTCCGCGCATCCACGTTCGGCGCGTTACTCTTCGCGATCTCGGGAGTTACCTACCCTCTCTTTACCTTCAATTCTATATAATATATATATATATATGGACTACCTCCGATGTTCTCGTCATTGTGATTGTAAGAAAAATGGTAGGGTTCCCACCGACGATACCCTTCTTTTAAATCAAAGCCCTTTCCGCTAACGTACACCACCCTCCGTAGCGTGACGATGACGGAACGACGAAAAATTTCTAAACGAATTTATCGTTTTTCACCAATCGGCTTCAGTATTACACACACGCATAGACATATATATATATATATACCTTACACACGTGCGTATACTGTAAACGGTAATTTATTATATTTCATTCTTTAGAAAAATAATACCTCTTCTCATATTACCTGCCCGTTCAATTCCTCCCTCAACGACGGATATCGCCCACACCCCATGACCATTTCCTATATTGTTGCTAGTATCATACAATCCGTTCTAGAAATGACACTATCACAAAATCACGTGAAATGAGCTCTGTAAATTCAACGTTTATTTCTAACCCCTTGTTATGTCTCCCTACTAGTCTATTGACTGTGAAAATGAATAATACCGATAGAATATCATAACTGTGGGTGGTCCATAGTAGTTAGGTGTAGTGGCTATGTATAGCACGGTACTAAACATGGCATTTCAATGCGTTTTAAAATGTTGTTCTCCTCCAAAAAAAAAAAAAAAACCTTTGTATAAAAATATATCTGTGCAAGCGAAAAATAATATGTTTTTTTGTTGACTTTTTGAATAAAAAAAGGTACATTTACCTATAAATATGAAGACAATAATTATTTAGATATAATTTTTCGTCATCGTTTGATTGACAACTATATTAATTTATCTCTATCAATATATTTACTTACAATTTGTATTGAAAATTTAAAATTAATATGAAATGTATTTATTTATTAATATTAATGCATTTTCTCGAACCAAATGTTCATAAATGAATGTTTATAAATGAGTTTAAACACTGAAAATATAAAAATTATAATGTATTATCTGCACATAAAAGGACATTATACCGCAATATTCTCTATATTTTATACGCCATGGTTACATTTTCAAGGTGCATACAAGAAGGAAAATACATAATTTATGTAATGGTCATTTTTTCTTCACTGCGCGTTTAGATTAAAGTGTAGGTTCATGCTTGTACGGTTTAGAGTCTATATTATAGACTATCATGGAGTTTTTACGGTGTTATTATTATTATTATTATTATTATTATTATTATTATTATTATTATTATCATAATTATGATTATAATTGGGACTAGTATCATAATGTATATTGTGTCATGTGCAACCGTGTTCGTGAGACTACACGCTCGTAATACTGCATAAATGAAATATATACGGTCCTGAGTGCGGTGTTTTTCTTCAACAAATATTTTAACATTACATACCACCACCATTGTGCTGCAGTGTACTAAATATACAATATAGCGACGTGGTGATGGCAATATTTTCACGAATCTAAAATTCGCCTGTTTCGCTGGTGATAAAAAAAAAAAAAAATTTACCAATTCGGAATTGTTTCATATCCGTCGAGGCGGTATGTGGTGATGTAAGAAACGTATTTATTTTACGAGCATACATTGTTCAGGTCAATATTTCTTTAGGATCGCACTATGTATATGCATGGTTCCGTTATATGTGAAACAATATTATACTACCACACCTGTACCACCACCGTGGTATGAACAAAGTCGGTCCACCGCTGTGCACGTACGAAAATATTGAACTATTTAGCCTCTCCACCTACTCCATCCTACAATTCTCATCAACGTACACTCCTAGAGTGCCGTGTCACGCAGAAGTATACTTGCATTCCAGATAAGACGAACAATATCCCGGTGCGTGTACTTGTTTGCTGTAATACAATAACATGCGCCCACCACCAGGGTTTCGAAATTCTAATTTTATTCGTTCATCTATTTTATGTTTTCTTATATTCTCGTACACCGAAATCAACGTAAAAAATCTACATAGAATAATACCACATATTAAATTCGACCATTTCTGAAACATTTTCTGTTGTAGAATCAAGTCAACATTACCGTAGTTTTGTGTGCGTATAGTTATAGTATTAGGTACATCGATTTTACAATGTACACACTTTTCGTACACGCCGATCAAATCGTGCGCATAGACAAAAACACACGACTCAAAATGAAAAGAAAACACATAATAGACACAACGCTTCCCATGGTGTCAAATCGAACGATCATCAACTGAAGATTCTTTTATTCTCTTGTTGATTTTATATCTAACATAACCTAACTGAGAATATTTGTTTTGTTCTAGTTATACTTAATAATATATATATATATATATATATATATATATATATATATATAAATATATGAAATTTATATATAGTTCTTAAATTTGTAACTGTTAACCGATTACACATATTTTAAAAATAATAGTATTTTCTTAGAGTTTAAATATTATATTATCCTAGAGCTTATTTGAGTATATTTGTTTTATGTAGATTATACTACACACTAAATATATGGTTTAAATTTACTTGGAGAAAAAAAACAGTCAGTAAAAGAAAATACGCATTAAACAATTAGAAAATAGTTTCATGAAATTCGAAAGAAAAACAAAAAATAAAATTATTTTTATTATTATTTATTTTAAAATTTATAATTTTATCAAATTCAAACGATTTTATATTAATTTAAATTTATAAAAACCAATTTTTCATCGATTTCAAGTTAAATATTATTTATAATTTACATATTATATTCATGATTTCAGACGAGTTTTATCAAAATTAAAAAAAATCCCAAAGATTATAAAAAGATTTATACAATAAAAAAAATCAGTAACTATGAACTTTTGATATTATATTTATAAATATTACGTCAATGTATGTGGGATACTGTATTAAATTCTTAAGATTTTCCTTCTATTAAAAACTATTTTATCAACATTTAATTAATGTACATTTTTCGTAATTATTTTCGTCAGTTTGAAAAACTGTTCAGAAATGTATAAAATAACCTCCTGAATGCACCAACTTGACAACATTTCTTATCAAAAAAAAATAAAATTGATGATCGGAGCAATCTTTATGGACGAAATCATGTAATAGACGCAAAAAAAAACATCATTGCAAAAACAAAACATTCTTCGTTTCATTCAGAATCTCAAATTAATAATGTGTATAAAACCGTTAGAATCTTTTTTTTTTTATTTTACATGAAATATATTTTTATAATTATATTTTACAGTATTATAAATATTTGTTTAAATTAAATTTATTAAAAGGAAATGAATATGATATTTTTTCTTGATAAGAAATAATCAACAATTATGTATACATAATGGCATTTTTATAATATCAGTTAAAATAAATTATTTTCAAATAATGCAATTAAAACTAAGTCAAACTATTTTTGATATATATTTTCTAATATTTTATTAAATTACTTAAAGTTATTTAAAGAATTCATGGATCGCATTTTTTTTTTCATCGATAAAATAGCATATTATCCAAAAACATCTATATGTCTATAAACATATTATAGCAATTATTATAAAACTACTAAGCCACCAGAGGTTTTATTTATTAAAAAATACTTAGCGGTATATAGTAAATCAATAAATTACTAGATATAATTACATAATATAATTTATATTCAATATGTGTATTATGTAAAATATAGCTTATGTAATTAAACAAAAAAATCATATTTTATAAAAATGTACCAATAAAGTTTTACTAGTAAACCATCATTCGAATTTATGAAACACAACTGTATAATAATATTTTTTATAATATTACATTCCACATTATATAACTGAACATAATTAATAATTCTAATTATTTTATAAAATATATAACGTCAAAATTAAGGATATAACATTAGCAATATAGTTCTGGCGATAATTGTTAGGCAATACATCTGTGTATCCTAACCTAACCCATCTGTTAAATATTAATTTTTAACTGTTATTCATCCAGTGAACTATCAAAACTGATAGACAAATGAAAAACTTCAACTTTTTATTTTTAAAATATTTAAAATATTATATACATAACAATTAAAATTAAAAATGTATATTAATTAATTTTTTTTACATATATAAATATATACAACAATTATAATTGAACTAAAAGACAGCACAGTTTATTATTATATGATATAATTGAGACTACATTGAGAAGACAGGATAAGAGAGGGCATTGAAATAATAAAACTTGGAGAGGACTGGGAAGTAATAGCGTTAGAATGAGAAAGCTAGAGTCAACTATGCTGGACGATAAGGTCTTGAAGACCGAATATCATGAAGAAGAACAACAACAATCTGAACTGTATCTTAGCCCAGTTATAATTGCTGTACACTGTGTATAGAAAAATCACTAAGTAGGTATATTAATAAATTGGATGATATTAATAAATGATTACCTAATATTATTGACATTATATAAGTAAACATAGTAGAAAATAGAATTTTAGTTAGTTTATAAATAGTTTTAAATTTTTACCGATTAGATTTTTATATGAACAATTGTTTCGATTTTATCTTCTCGGATAAAATCAATGGTTAAAATATTCAGAAAAATATTGTTAGTCCATAGGCCTATTCATTTAAAGTTATTTACATTGTATATGTAATATTGCCAATTATAGTAGTTCTAAAACATTTCTGGTATAAACAATAACGTACTAATAATATGATTGGTCTAATGATTTTCAGAGATTATATCTATGAGATATATTTGAATTCTGTCAAATAAATATTTTCTATAATGTAAGATTGTATTTTATGTGGTGTACAATTTTTTAGTGCCTAAGAATCCTAATTGTTTCGAAGTATAACATTTTCCTCTAGACAGTTATATTATTAAAAATAGTTCAGTAATTTGGAATCTTTCACAGATTGGCATGATTATGAAAATTGAACTTATTCAACTCCAGTTTTTATAAGCATTCATGTTAAAATCAAATGAAAAACAATTATCTTTAAACGATGTATCTACCTCTAACCTAATCAAGTATTTATAAATTTATATATAAGGTACAATATAATTTATCTAATTGGAAAATGTTGTATAAATCAGGATAATTAAGTTATTATTCAACTATAATGTTTCATTTTTTTTTTACCATTGATTGTTCTACGGCAAGGTCGAAAGAAGTTTCTTAAATGTTCATCAATAAGTTAATTGCTCAATGCCTATTGGAATGTATAACTACAGTGTTCACGGAACATGGCTATTTTTTATTTTATAAAACTTTAATAATTATTGTTAAGCATGCGAAACAGTTGTGTAGTTAAATATTATAATTTATGTGAATTTAATTGATTAAGTACAATCATAAAAGTTCTGTCCTGGTTGTTAAATTTTTAATTATAAAATAAAATAAATATATTTTTACACATTTTACAATAATACTATTATAATATTATAATAAAGGATAATTAAAGAAGCAAACATAATTTTTTATTTAATATGAAAATAATAGTATAAAGAAACTAATTAAAAATTTAGTTTTCCGTATTTCTTATCTTTTTTTTTTAATAATATTTATTGATTTTAATGATAATACATATTACTTTTAGGCATTGCTTGTGATTGTGATAGATAGTTGCATTAGGGAACTTTACATATTATTTAAAACATACAAATATAGTTTAAATATTTAACAGTAAAAAATAAATGGTACAAAGTTCAATACAAATATTAGTAATATTAATAATAATTAACAAAAAAAAGAATTGATACAGTTTTATGGCATTTACATATACTACACTTGCCGTCACAAAAATATTAAATTTAACTATATTTGATTAAACTCAAAGGTACTGTTCTGCTATTATGCTATATAATTAGAAATATGGTTAACTAAGCTTAAAAAATAAATAAATAAAAGGTTTTTTTTTTTTTTTATTAGCATTAAAAAGAAAAATAAGTTAGTCGTGAAAAAAAAGCAAACAAATTTTATTGAAGTAAAATTTTATAAACAGAAACAGACAATTAACTTTATATAAAAATTAAAAATAATTATTAAATACTATTTGAAATTTAGCGCTACTTCCTATTATTGTTGTCTTTATTGTTGCTTCCATATGATATTTCATGAATCTTATCAGTCGTACGATGTTTTCTTGAGAAATGCTTTTTCATCAACGACATCTTGAATACCTTAGAGGGTCGTTAAAGCAGGATCAGATGATCGCATAAGTCATCCCAAAGATGCTAAATTGGGTTAAGGTCAAGACTTCTCGCCGACCAGTGCATAACAGGTATCTTAACCTCGACCGTATAAATCTTTACAATTGATGCAATGTGGGAACGAGCATTGTTGTCCATTAATATGAACCCATTGCCAATGAAACCCACATACTCGTATAGTACCACAAGCTTTTCTACAATCTCTGTGATGTATCGATGATAATTCAGTGATCATTGACCGCAAACACCATCGGTCTGGGAAACACACACAAATCCGGTCTTACTTTCGATGGAAATAACGTCCTAGAACTTACATGAACTACCCCCATTGCCCACTGTTTCCTCAATACAGACATGTAGAATCCGTTTACTCATCCTTTTGAAAAGTTACTGTAATTCAAACATTGCAAACAGCTGTTTTGAGATTTTGAAAAACAAACTTAATAGACTTAATGTTAAATAATAAAGACATAATTTAAAGTTCACAAACTATATTACAGTTTATAATACATAATGCTATCAATATATTTTTTGAACTGTGAACTGTTAGATTACAGGTATTGAAACAGGTTAAAATAGTTCACCAAATTATAAAGTTCTGTCAACATCACCATCAATCCCTAGTCAACTCTCCGTTGAAGATAGAGGAGTACGATGTTTCCCTTATTAATTGTAATAGTTAATCTCCGGCCCCGACGGAATAGCGTATTTTTAATCAAAAACTTGCCAAAAAATAATAAAAACCACTTGTTAGCTATATGCAATACAATATGGGAAAACAACATTTTCTCCAATTCTTAGAAACATGGATATGTGGTTTCCGTTCTTAAGCCTAATAAAACTAAATTTCTAGCGGTAACTACCGACATATGTGTCTACTTAATACCTTATGTAAACATTTGAAAAAAATGATTAACTGCCGACTAATATGGTTCCTTAAAAATTTTGAATCCAGCACAAAACGAATTCCATCCAAATAGAAGCTTAATAAATAACCTTCTAACAATAAAAAAAAGAAATTGATACATCCTTACTTAAAAAAAAAAAAAAAAACTGGGAATGATCGGCTCTAATATCACTAAAGCCTATGACATGAATTGGAGATCGAGAATATTAGATAAAATCAACAAATTAATCACCAAGGGTAACATGCTTGACTTCGTTTCATACTCCCTCAAGCATCGTACCTTCTAAGTAAAAACCCCCAACATACTTTCAGACACCTTCTCCCAGGATAATGAGGTCCCTCAAGGTTTTACCATATCCGTAACCCTCTTTCTGATTTCAATCAACGATATTACTTAAGAAATAACACGTCCAAATATACCTCTTCTATATGCTGACGATTTCACCATTCTCCACCGCAGCACAAATATTAGTTTTATCCAATATATATTCAAAGATTCTACTAAAAAACTCATACCCTGGTATAAAGCATACGGTTTCCATTTTTCTCCTAAAAAAACCTGTCTCATAGTTTGCAACCAGAAGAGGACCAAAAACAAAGCACATATGAATTTCAGAAACCATGTTATTGAAAACCCTAACCTTAGGCGTCAATTTTGACTATAAAGCTTCATGGACTCCTCACATTTTAAATTTAAAGAACGCTACTACGCCAAAACTCAATATTAATAAAATTTTCGTTCATACCCCAATGTCAAAAAATACTTAAAATACAGAAAGCCTTGATTCTCCCAAAACTTGATTACGATGCTCGAATTTTCTCAATTGCTAAACTTAAACACTTCTAAAAATATTGGAGCCAATTCACAACCCAGAAATTCGTGTATCCATTGATGCCTTTTATTCTAGTTTCATCAAAAGCATCTTGAATAAAGCAGGAATTCCATCCTTGGTGGGGAGAACAAACGGCTATATTAGAAGCAAGAATATCCAGATTACCCGATTAGTGGATACTTTATATAATTATAATAAAAAATAAATTAGCTGATTTATCTGCTGTTGATTGGTAGGGTTAAAATTCCACAACAATTTTGGCTTTATTTTCCTTAATATACCTACGAATATCAACTTAATTTTTCTTTAATCCCGAATGAAGTGAATTGAAGAAAACCAATTATCGCCAATTATATTTTTATTTGAATTTTGAACGGGTTGACTCAAACGTAAAACAGATTATGTAGAAATCACGGCATTTTATTCTTCATTAAATAATCCAACATAATCGAAATTTTTGCAAAATAAAAGAGCCATTTAAATAATAATGAGTTATAGAATCAAAAAGGATCAGAAATTTTATACCATTTTTTAGGTTTAAGCCCGTACACGTTACATAGAAGCACCTCCTTATAAATCCAACTAATATTAAATCCCTACAAGCATACACATCTATAGAATACTTTTTTTGAGATAAAAATAATAATTTGATAAACAACTATAATATAGCAGCGCTACAATAATTTATTTGTTTATTTATTTCTCTGTCAGATTTATCATCAAATTTAAGACATGTTAATAGCATAAGAGTTCGTTTTAGAGTTATAGTGGTTCTAAAGGTATCTCTAACAGTGTCATATGATGAAAAAAAAGCTTCATGATCTTCATTGCTTGATTTAAAAAGAGCCGAATCATAAAAAAGTAAATGAGTGCTCTCAACTCAATCTCGTCTACATCATTTAACTGACTTATATTTTGAGTTTTATGACGCTCAGTATAGTTAATTTATGTTAGATTAGTTAAGGTTAAAGTTAGGTTAATTTAGGTAATACTACATATGTACAAATTAATTTCAAATAAATATTAATTTCCTCATATTACTTTGCAAATGTATATTTGGTAAACGATAACGCATCTCTCTAAATATAACTTTTTTTTATAAAGACAGTGAATATTTCATCAAGTTTTTAATTTATCTAGTACGTTATCAATCATTTTATACTCGATGGTTGATTGAAAATATTTTCATAATATATTATTACATCCATCCTAGACATATTTATCCATCTATTAATTACAATGAGCATTAAATTATAATCGTAAATATCAAGATTAATAAATACTCACTAAGTCATGTTAATTATAGAGCCATTGAAAGTAAAGTTCAATGCAAAAATATAATGCAATGCAATAATATTATTTTCATTTGATAAACTTATTATTGAAATTGAAAAATATAATTAATTGTTTGTTTGCATGTAACTTATAAAAGGGTAATTAAGGAGTTTCTATCATTGTTTTTATCGAACAGAAACCTTAATATTTAATACATAGTTATATATTTTTTAATTAGTACTCATCTGCGGGCTTCACTAACTAACCACTTTTAAAGTACTAAAACATTGTTTAGTTTTTTTTTCGTAATGAATATGGGCATTATGGTACTTTTATGTTTTTATGATAATTACAGAATACAACGAAGACATATTATAACGACTTATTTGTTCAATAATATATCGTATACAACCATTACATAAAATTAATTACATGAAATATTATAAGTTATTTCTATATAAAACTTCTCTTAATATTTTATTCTAATTTTGATAATTTTAAATTATTAAATTTGTAATATTATTTTTTTTTTTATCATGAAATAACCTTAACATCTTTGTTGGTCAGCCCATTCTACACCTATTATGATAATTCATAAAAAATACAAGTGTAAATGTTTAGTATTTCTAGAAGAAAAATTAAGTTACATAATCATTATCATAGTAACACGACTATTTAATTTTTTTGCCTAATACTTTTTTTAGACACCAATTAGAATTCATTCTTAGTTCTGTATAATAATAAATAGCTAATATATATTTAAAATGAACGTAGAATGACAAACCAGAAAAGTATAATAATAAATAAAGATTTCAAAGCATTAAAATAATATTCTATTAAAATTTCCGTGTTACTTATGTTTTGCTAGCAATTGTATTTAAATTTAAAATATTACCGAAGCCTTAACACTTATTTTATTATACCGAACTATTTGAAGTTTATATTTGAAGATTATTTATAAATACTAATTAGATCAGAGTTTTTTTCCGTTGAATAATCACATTTTATACTTTGATATTGAAATTAATCAGCTATTTCCATATATTTGTGTTTAATTTGTAAATAGTAATATCATTAATATCACTCGGTTTTAATATAGTTGATGGATATATGAACGTTATTTTTTGTATTTGTACGTGTTCTTTATATAACATATATGTGTGTATATAAGTACTAGGATTATTATAACACAACTTAAGGTATTAAAATATACAATCACACAAGAGAAATTATTTGATATCAGTGGTAGTGCTTATATTTGACCGTAAATAATTCGAAAAATAATGAACACCTTTTCAATTGCCTACCGTGATATCATCTTGTGACGAGTAAATTCATTTGGATATTCATAACTCTAAGCGAAACCGAACACAAATAATAAACTAACGTGTGAAATTTTACCGTGCTTATAATCGCAATCTGCACGTCATCATTAGCCACAAATATAATAATAGTTATTACATATAATAATAATAATATTATTAAAAAATTATATTCTGGATACTAACCGATTAAAACCGATGGATTATAACCATTTTAATTGTTATACTTTATAGAAATAATGCTATTTATGAGTTATTTATTAATTTTATTATAAGGATTATTTTAATATTCTTATGCTGATAAATTTATTTTTATGAATATCTATATTTTGCTTTTTGTCTCATATTCGTCATATAAGATAAAATAGATTAAAAATGTATTATTACCGATTAATATATATTTTTTTTTCAATTTAGGGTTGTATACATTAGTTATTAAACCTACTTGGAATATTCTTAATTTAGTTTTAATAGAACACAACGATATTTTAATCAATATTTAAGTAATAATTGTGCGAGATGATATTTATTTTTTTTCACTGTGTAAGGTTATTTTTTTATTTTTTTAAAATTAAACTTTAAACTGATAATATCTTTCGTTTGGTACAACTATAAAATACATATATTATTTTACTATTCATCCATATGCAAACCAGTCAATAATGGATATTCTTAAAAAAAAAAAAAAAAAAAAAGATAGTTAATATTTAGAATAAAATAATATTTGAAGCTGTTATTTTAGTATTAATCACGCTGCATATTTTTCAATAACTATAGTTTTCTTAATATTAAGATAAGTTTATTTGGAAATATTTTATAATCACTATTTTTTTTTTTGTTTTTTTTTAATATTGATATGAGAATTTTGAAATGGAATCAAACCTAATCTTTAATACATTTAGGTGAAGTTCTTTTGGACGGACATATATCATTATAATTGTCAGTTTAAAATGTAATAAAATATAAATTATAAATTAACACTTAAAAAAAACACGTAATCTAGTATACATTAAATTATAATGCCATCTTCATACATTTATTTTGTAAAAAATAGAAAAATTATTTAATGAAATATTACTATTTTTGCTATTAAATTATTAATTAGTATTATGATTATTATATATTATTATTATATTATTATATATTATAATTATTTATTATTAAATTATTATTATTTTTTATGTTTCATGATTTAAATTAATAGCGTGTTATTGAGTAGTATAATTCTTTCAATTAGTGATAAGTGATTTTTAATTTTTATGTATCACATGTCAAATATAAATAAACTCCTTTTTTTCAATATTATTTTATCTGGTATAAAACTTTAAAGCCATGTTATTATTGAATAAATTAAATTAAAAAAAAATAATAAGTTTACTAAATATTCTATTCATCACAATAAATAATAAAGATAAATTATTTGAGGCAGTGAATATCAAAAGTGTAAATTAAAGTATAAATTTTGTAATAAGTTGAAGTTTGCTAAAATATAACAGTTTTATATAAAATATTATTCAAGCTATAATAAACAAATCACTAGAACACAGAAAATTAAAGTAATATTCAATAATCAATGCTTCCCTGTAATATATTATTTTAATCAATATCATAATTAAATAAAAAAATAATGGGTAACATTAATAAATATACGAAAACAAATAAAAATGTAAAATTTCATTGCCTTCCGTACATATTTATTCATTCGTTTTTTCCTTTGCTAGATATTTTTTATAATTAGTTAAAATATTTTATGAACACATTTTAGTAAACGTTCACAATGCAGTGTACATTGATAACATACTACCGTTTGTATACATGTTCATTAAATCAATACACATTTATTATATCAATCGGATGCTTTACACATGTGTGTGTATGTAGTCATAGATATTTCATACATACGTCAATCATTACATCTAGCTAATAAATAGTGTTACTGAAATATTCAATATTCCGACTGTTATAAATTTGATATTATAATGGTGATTATATACACGGAAATCACAGTGTACGAAATTCCTTGTGTTTTATCGTAACTACATTTTTAACACTTATTATATAATCACCGTCGTAATGCGATCGAGTTTCAGTTGTTATCTACATTACTAATGTAATGAAAATTATGAGATGATCTATTATATTATGTTAGAAAGATATTAGTCTTTATTGACGACCAGGAAGCATATAAACACACGACACGGACCACGTACATACAAATCGCTTACTATTGTTATGGCTTTCGGAGAACATTTTGATAAGAGGTGATTTATTTTTTTAAACATACATATTCTATGTCATATCGTTAAGTAATATTTTTCTAAATACAATTAATTTCGTAAATTACTTAGATGTATGATTAGCACAATACGCAGCACTACGTCGCACATCTGATAAATGACTCGAATCCTATGACGGCGCAATGAATAGGCAATTGTGAGGCGTAACTATCATTTAAAATATATTATTGTATTATTCCACAATAATAAATATTATATTTATTTATATAATTTCAAATTATAATTGATAAAAAACAAATCATAAAGGTTAATCATAAAATATTATAATCTGTATGTAAAAGTATAAATAAAATATAATCTAATGCTACCAATGTATGAATTGAAAAAAAACCATTATAAAGAAACTTTTTCATCGTTGATATTTTTTCTTCAATGATTTTTTTTTTTTTAAGTTACTAAAGTATAATAATTTTTTATTTTTGTTGAAATTCGAACTTATTTCACTCTTTTATACATGTTTCAAACATTTAAATTTTCTTCGGAATAATTAACATTAAATTAACGTGGTTAAACTTAGGGACGATTTATGTCCATAGATGGGACAAAAGACTGTACTAGCTTAATTAAAACGACAAATATTCTCTTTTAACTTAATAACACAAGGTAAAACAATATTGATTTAATTATTTTTTATTTAAATGAACTATCGAGATTAGTATTTATTCTATGTACTGGTTCTAGAGTTATAATCAGAGCGTTATTTTTATTTAGGCCAAATAAAAAAAATTAAATAATGCTAACAATAGTAAAGTAATAATAGATTACAACATTATGACTTAATACATTATTTTTGAATGAAATTTTGGAAAATTTAAAATTTCAATTAAGTTAAATAATTTTGCATTTGAATATGATTTTTAGCCACTAAAAATCAATAAAAATATAATTAGAAGATATTCACATTAATAAAGATAAGTTTTAATTTTATTTATATAATTCAACTGCCTACAAGGTCATATAAAATTGAAATCGCTTAAAACGCTACATTTTTAAACAGCATTACAATTTATTACACACTATTCTTTATTTTAAATATTTATATCAGAAAACATCTGTTGTATGATATTTTGTTTACTTTGTTTACATATGTATAAATATAAATAATAATATGAGAAAAAAATACAACATAAAATGAATAAAATAAATTTCAGTGAAAAAATAAACGTTGTAAATCCAATCGACAATACATCAGTGACCAAAAAGTTTAACAAAGAAATATGCTCCTCAACAATGAACTAACGTAACCGATACATTAAAAATACAATATGTCCTTAGCCGCATTTTTCTTCTCTTTTTTCACAGGCATTTCAAAAATCGTATACTCTCATCAAATTTTCAGATAGTTTTTTTAGTTTAAACACATAAACTTATTATTATTACTTATTACTTTGTTATTAGACTCATACAATGCGCGTGAATCACGAAGTCTGTCTACAAATTGTATTTTTTGTGTAGAAGATTTATTTCTACTAAGTAAACGTAATTTTATATAATATAATATTATATCATCCATTTCGATCTAAATAAATTGCACTAATCAATATTTATATTCTAATACGTAATATTTTATCATAGAGTGCAGTATAATATGATTTTCGTCTACTGTTAAATGAAAACGAATTCAGCCTTGCAACACATTGTATATTAAATTATTATCTGATCATTAATTTATCGTGTTTTTGCAATAATAGAAATATTACAAACTTGTTATATTATTACTATCGCATATGTCGAAAACATTAATTTACATAAAAATTAAACGATTGCAAGGTATACTTGTACTTAGTGGATCGTTCGTCGTTGATATTGTGTTTTTTTTACGAAATAATTTACTTACAAGAGGTTAGGAAATAATATTATTAAAAACGAACGTCTGGAACGAAATATAAAATCGTAGCTTGCAAATCCAAATTATTTGAAAACATTAATTAGTCAATGTGAAAAATCTTACTCTTGCATAAACCATTAAACCTTGTTTTAAATATCAAGTGAATAAATCATACATTCGAATAACACAGTGTGTGATGTTTATTATAAATGGTTTTGAGAGTGCAAAATAATTTAAGACTATTAAATTTCAATATTGCAGTTTGGACTTTATTTCATGTCTCATATAATATTATATTAAATTCAAGTGAATAGTAGATTTTGTATTGTTATATATAAATATATATATATGTGTGTGTGTATATTTATTTTTTTATATTTTGCTAATTCTAAAATTAAAGTTTTTAATATTCTTAATGTTTTAAATCACTAGGATGATAAAAAATGTAGAAGTCATTGATAGTAAGCTTACAGGAAATATAAACAACAAATTCGATGTAATCAAGATCAAATACAGCTAGTATTATTAAGTACAACTAGCTAATATTACCAAATAACTTTTTAGAACGATCAATAAAACACGTATTAAATAAAAAATAATAATAAATCAATACATACACATACACTTATACACACATACATTATATTTGTTGTAGACGTGCACATATGGTTATTGTAAAATATGTAAAGCAATTATTATTGGAGTAGTTTTACAATTTGATTATATTTAATTAACGTTGAAGTATTGATAAAATATGATTCTAATTGTAAGCGTAGTATCGGTTTATTTCGAAATATTCGTTATATTTTAATAAAATGAGGTCTTGGATTTCATATTTTTTTTTATTTTTTTTAACTCGGTCTTCGTTGAATTATTTCTGAGAAAATGCTGCCCTCGACCACAACTAACTCAGACATCTTACCTCTTATACTTGAAGTTAATATGATATCGAATAAAATCTAAATTATTAAATTTATTTTTTTAATATTTATGTGATTTATTATTATTAGTCTGTTAGTGTATCATGTAATAACAATAGACTACAATATATATATATATATATATATATATATATATATATATATATATATACGCTTAACCAATATCTTAACCAATATGAGGCAAAACCCTCATAAATGTTTTTAAACTAAGAAAGTGAATATCAAGCAGCGTAAGATTTCAGCTTTTATCAAATAATTAATTAGTTTACTTGTTGCTTTTTAAAATGTCTATAGAAAATTTCTTCAGTATTGATTATTATCGGACATATTTTTTCATATTATTATGTTCATATTTTCCCAACGGTTATTTTATTCATACTTTATAAAAAAATTTTGTTTTTCGAGTGTCATTATGGAATTGAATTATGAATTATTTTTATTATATTTTTCGTGATTATATTGAACAGTCTATGACTTCAATTCAATATCCAATACAACTGTGTAATCATCTTGATAGTACGTTATTAGTCCCTTTCGGCACCGTTTTGATCCGTAATTGATTCGAGTATTTGCCATGTACACATGCATATACACATAGATATGTCTGGTTTCAATTTCATTAATACTTATACGAATGTGTGAATATTGTACATCTATAGATTTATAATATTTAATGAGAAAATAAACACACACTCACATTCATTCATATGTATTACACTGATATTTGATATCTGTAAGAGAATGGGGAATTTCGACAGAGATATAGGATCTACACCAAACGATTATTATTATGGTTACCTATACAAATACAAGTTTATGCATGTGTGAGTATGAGATAAAGGGTTCTGTGATTAATGGTTATCATGGGTCATTCCATATCTACCATATCTAATAAGCAGACCTGTTGAAATGTCCTGTTTTTTAATTAATAATTTACAAATTTGCGTATATCTAGACTACTTCTTTTCTAACTTTTCTGATCATTCAATCATGTATTCTATATTACACAATAATTCGTAACCCTGTGTGACATATTAACATAATTTTTTGAATATATTATGTTGTTTCATGGACAAATCGATGGAAACATTTGTAATTTACTCTGAGTATGAATTTATACTAATTTATTACTATCAAAGTTAAATATACCACAAATAAACATTTAGTATGCGGCAAATAAAATGACAAAATTGTTAAAATTCTTATAATAATAAGATCTGATGTAATACTTGTATTTATTTTCACTTTTAGATGAAAGCTGACCATATATTTTAATAAATCCAGATTGGATGGAATTGTTTTATTAAGAATATAATAATAAAATATTTATAACCATCAATATTATATTTATATTGCATTGGTTTTTCTTTTTAAATGAGATATCATTTATTTATTTATTTTTAAATTTGTGGGCTAATACCTTCTAGTACATAATTAATACACAGTTTAAAGATAAATTTTATTTGACGATAAGTCTTACACTATAATTATTTTATAAGAAAAGTATAAATTAAATAAATTACACTTAATTAGTTTCCATAGGTGAGATCAACGTTGGTACTTATCGTTTGATGCCTAATAGGTTCGTTTTACAGATAAATTGATGAGAAACGTGGGGTATAGAAAAAAATAGTAATTCTTGTAACCCACTGCACTACCTTAAAACATAAAAGTGAGATTATAATCATATGAGTCGATATTACCATTCAATAGATTATTAATGGATTCAATTTTAGCACACAGCAATCAGTAGACATTGCTTATGATCAGACATATAAGAAAGACCAAGCAAGTTAGCAATAAATAGGTATAATAGGTATAATCCTGCAAGAAGACAAGAAATTTTGAGTATGTAACTGACAAAACATAAAAACTTTCGCAGAACTTGCTCAAGATGCAATGAGTCACTAGCGGTTTAAGGATCTCAATATATATAATTATATTATAAAAAAAATTTGATCATAGAACAGAAAAATATTTTTACAGACCATCCTATCTTAAAATCTTTTATAAATGCTTAATAAATCCAAATACTTTTAATGCTTTGCAGTACACATAAGTATTATTTTTTTATTTAGTCTGTATAACAAAAGAACTATTAATTTTAGGATGATTATTATAAACACTAAAAGAAAAGCTATAGTTATTAAGAACATAAAATTAACAAATGAAAATAAATAAAAAAAATGAATAATAATAATAGTTATTTAAAGATTTAATTTGTAAATAATATTTACCAATAATCGTCAATATTTAAACATGTTCAACAAATTAAAATTAATTTTTTTTTTTCGTTTTGAAAATATGAGTTTAAATATATGCAGTCATATATACTTCAAAAAATGTTTTTATACATTTTACAGTAAAAAATGATTAACTCGGTGAAAATATTTTGTATACTTAATAATGAATTTATAAAATATTTTTAGTGAATTTCAATCACAAAAATACATTTTTTCTTTCAAATAAACTTGGCTAGATTGTATTTTAAATATATATAAATTAAAAACATACCAAGTTTATGTGTTGAAAAATAAAAATAATAATATTTGCATTTAGCCATTTCTCATTTGAGGAAGAAAGGAAAATGTATTTTAAAATGTAATTCACCATGTTTTCGGTTTAAGCAAAAAATTAAAATAAAACTTTAATTAAAAATTGAGGATAAAGTTGAAAAACAATGATAAATTTGTTTAAAAATAAAACAGTAGTGGGAAAATATCGCAGAATAACAATTATAGTTAATACGACTTACATATATACGTAAACATGCATGTCATAAATCTCAGATACCTTTAAAATAAGGTGTACAGAAAAGTAAATGAAATAAGTAAATATAAAGTGGTAGAACGATAGAGAAAGTGAGAGAAAAGTTTTCGACCATGAGATGACCGAGAGCTTTGTCATCTGTTTGTGGTTTCGATGCATTGTCGGATGAGATTGTTGGATGTTTAATTTTTCCACAATATTTTAACTAGATGACTATGCTTCTAACCCAGACATTACGTTTAACTGATAGCAGGCTGAACAGGAAAACATCAAGTTATTGAAAAACTCATCGGTCCGGGACGGTAAACAATACACCTGAAATCGTTTTATTCTATGCGAGGGTGGACGCGCGTGAAAAAATAAAATAAAAAAATAACGTGCTGTACTCATTTTTCACGCTTTGCTGTATTATACAGAGCATACGTGAAAGTATAAGGAAAAAAAAACTTTTTTTCTGTGAAGCAATTTTCGTATACTGCCGTCTGGTCGCCTCCATCACTTCAACGGGAATGTCGTCGACTTTGAAAAAATAATAATAATAATAAGGACACGCACCGGATGTGAAAAACAGTCCACCTGTCAAAAGGTCGAGATTTATCCTATCTCCTCGCCATCATGCCCGTTCGTCGAGTCCTAATTCTTAGCGAGCTACTGGTGAGCTGGAAAAAGACATTTACACAGTGTTCTTGAAGTACTTTTCGGACCGTATAAATTTGACCTTATATATAATATATATGTGTGTATACATATATATATATATTAGAGTTGTCTTATTTTTATCTTTCAAAATTTCGAGCCAAATACCCGTCATTTTGTTCATTATAATCAGTAAGTGATTGGAACTAAATTTGGTCATGATGACCCTTTCCGTGCCTCAAGAAGTTTGAAAATTTGTCATAGAGGGTAGTTTTGTAGTTTTGTTAATTTAACTTAAAACCATAGTACTTAGCGAAAAAATGTATAGAAGGTTAATTATATATTTTAATGTTACTCATAAAATATATATTTGAAAAATTTATCGTAAGTCTATAATTTTCCAAAAAAAATAGTAAAATACGAAATATTTTATTTATTTTGCATAGTAGATTTTTTATATTAATTCAAGTGTATTTGAAAAAATATTAAAAATACGAAAAAATTTCTTACATAAAAATCAAATAAAATTTAATTTCCAGGGAAAAATTTAATTTGTAATTGCCGGATTTATGTAAATTATTCTAATACTATATCAGTTATAATAAAATTGTATTTAAATAATCCCATTTTATCATACAGTATATTTTTTACATCCAAATGTAATTAATTATTAATTATTATTATATATTAATTATTTACTATAAGTTTGTTTTAAAACTTCACGACTAAATCCCGGGTATTGCTTCCTATAATCTTGAACAATCTAAAATTATAAATAATAAATTTTAATAAATTCTTAATTATTCTATGAACATAAAATACTAAAAAATTACCTGTAACACATATTGTTTTTGTTCCTCTTGTTTCGTAAATTTGTCGTTAAACTCCTCCATCAATTTTACACCTATTTCTACACTATTATTGACAACTTTTAATGTACTTATAATATTCTTTGCTTTTTTGTACTCGGTGGTTTTTTTTTTCATAAACTTGGATCCTTTTGTAAAAATTCCGGAGAGATACGAAATCTTTTAAAGAACTGTATCGAATTATTTGATATTAATTCAAATGGAAGATTTTTACATACAAAATGTTGAACATTATCAAATTGTATAACATTTTTTTTTTTTTTTTTGAGACTCTTTTTCTTGTTCATCAGCATTGATTTCTTCTTAATTTATTTCCAATATTCGTTTAGCCTTTTTAGATTTTGTATTATCTTCAATGTGATTATCAAATAAAGAAAATACGGCACACTCATCATTTAAGTACCACAAATGGTTGATACATTTTTTTATTGCTACTTCTCCTATTTTTTTTTTTTTTTTTTTTTTTATTATGTTTTGTATAATCAACAATTTTTTTAAAAACAATGATATCATTAAGTGGAGCTGTTATTGGATCGGGAGCACATATCCATGCGTCTAAATAACATTTTACAATGAAACAACATATTTCTTGTAAACCTCTTTTTTCAATTGTCGAGAGCTTTAACTGCTGATAGAATAACAACATTTTAAAACAATATATCCCTTTTGCCATCCATCGAGCTAAATGGTAAGCACCAGGTGGTCGAAAATGTATACCTCGTGGAGGTGTTTTCCCTAAAAATATAACAAGTTCCGTAAATTCTTCACAGCCATCTCTCGGATAATTATCTTCGATTTTTTTTTTTTTGTACAAAATAATAAAACATCTTCAACTACATAGTTTAATTCTTCAAATATTTCTGGGTGCAATGTCCATGTATGAAAATTACCTAAATCTAAATTCATCCAATTAAATCAACTTGCATTTACAAAATGCTACTAATATCAGGTCCAGACATAACAGACAGTTTTGATGTAACAAAAACAGCTTGTAAAACTATTTCAAAATATGGTGACGACAAGTAAAAAATAGAATATTTCGTTTTAACTATTGTTTAAGAAGAAGGCATGTAATATTTAGACGGCCACTATTTGATTCAGTAGTGTCAAATTCAAAAACTTCAACTTGATCTAACAGACACCAATCGTTTAAAGTATTATACACAGCTGAACATATTTCATTTCCACTCCCAGATGGTAATTGTGAAACTTTTTTTAAAGACAATTTTCGAAATTCAAGACTGGTTAATTTTGAATCATTACCCATGCATCCATGACGTCCCTTTTTACGTTCTTTATTAAAAATAGTTTATTTTCGTGAATTTTTATAATATTTATAGTATTACTATGTGGGATGTCAAATAAGTAATTTAAATCGTCTTTAAACGTATTCATAATTTTTTTTTTGTGTATCAGTATTTCTATTTTTATTTTTATCTAATTTTCTCCATTCGTCATAGAATTTTTTAATTTTTGTTACGCAATTTGATTGATCTTGAATTGGTATACGCGCTTTCCTCCAAAATCGTAAATCGCCATCCGTCGATGATAAATATGAAACAAAAGTAACAATAATACAAAATATGATAAAATTTGTTTGTCGGTGACATACTCCAGTACAGTTTACTATGTATGCAGTCCCTAACAGTGTTTTGGGGAGGACAATATAGAAATAAATCACATCCAGTTTTTTTTTTTTTTTTTCATAATGAAGGGACTTTATTATTCCTTATCGTACTGGTATTTGTATATTTCTGATATTGATCAACATTACGTTTTATGAAACACGTTGATACTGTATAGTATTATATATCACTAGATAATATTAGATAGAAATAACATTAAACATAATTTGGACTATATTGGGAGGTATAATCACGAAAATATTACCGTCAGCAACAACAACAACAACATTGTTTGTATCAGCTCCATAATTCCTCAATGACTTACTGATAAAAATAAGCTTTAAGTATTTTAATTTGAAATTTAAATTAAAATACGCACATAAATGAATTGGATTTTTGAGAGCTTGAAACCAAAATGATAAATTCTAGCTTCGGTTTTAGGTTTTTGATTTAATCGGTTTCCATTTTAGTTTTAAACATTCGTTTGCAGATTTTTTGTTTAAAATTTCGATTGCAAATTGTTATTTATTTTTCCGTTTTAATTTTTGTTTTATCTCATTTAAATTTTGATGTGAAAAATCGGTCTTTATATTTTCTTGTAGATTTTGGTTTTATAAACCGGTATTTACTTTTACGTACTAAGTACATTTATATACTTTATATAAGGCTTTATAACACAAATAAATATAAAATTAACTATGATTATTATTTCTAAAATTTCTGTTTAATTCTGTCAACCA
>NW_020273463.1:0-6345 GCF_003268045.1 Sipha flava
GTGTGCATATTGCGAAGTATATAAGAGGTTAAAAAATATCTGATATGGTACATCGCATAGATAGGTGAAGAAACAGTTTGGAATAAGGCATCATAAATCATACTACACTATATGGCATTACCATCTACCCTATACAAATAAAAAATCATCAAGAGTAGACTGATTAAAAATTAAGACTTAAGAAAGCTATAATGACTGTTTAATAAAATAATGTACGCATGTTTTCATTTGATATTAACTTTTATTAAATTTACACAAAGCAAAGGAATATTTAATATATAATATACTAAGATTAATTTAAATATACTATTCAATACTATTTACTATATTGTTATTATTCTATATTACTTTACTATACTATTTATTATACTAAGATACTAGTTCAACAAAAAAAATCAGTAACATATCATAAATAACAAATAATTTAGTTAGATACCTCGTTTAATACTAATCCATAAATAAAATAGAAAAAGCATATTATTCTAATCATATTAATAAAAGTATAAAACAAATTTAAAATCTTCAATCACAATGTAGCAATGCAATTGATATATATTTATTTTTTCAATTGGCACTGTAAAACATTTATATTTTAATGCATTTGAATTAATTAGAAGTCGAGTTTCAGGTATAATTTCATCAACAGAAAATATTTTTATTATATCTGAAGATACTGGCTTCACAAAAAAAGGTGAATATTTTAATTTAGTAACCTCTAATTTAATATTATCACTCAAAAAATGAATTATTTTATTGACTTTCACTAAATCACCATTTTCAAGTATAAAATATGAATCTTTATCTTTTTTTGAGCTCACAATAAATTGTTTTAAAATCATTTTTTCATATAATGTTTCATTTATTGAATTATTTTTAGTATTATCATAGGGCAATTCATTTTGAAGGATAGGAAATTTGGATGGAATAATATGAGTTTGAGCATTTACATGTTCGATTATACGATTATAAATATCTTCAAGTGGGCTTTTAGAGTTTTTAGAAGTTTTTAGAAGTTTTTAATAAATTGCAAATAATTTTCAAATTTAAAAACGCTAAATAAATCTAAAGCACCATGCGTCAAAACGAAATCACTAACATAAATTAACCCATGCACATTATAACCAATATATTCTTCACCATAATAAAATGAATATTCACTTACAAATGTTTTCAATAGATCATTAGCTATACTTAGCTTATTATGAATGTTACAAGTTTCAGAAGAAATGAGGAGACGAACAGCAGAACTCAAAAGCATAAAATGTTTGTATAGTGATGTTTTTAATCGACCTTTCAATACTATTGGGCCAGTATATAGTTTTTGGAATTTGTTCCACCAATTCTAAATATAACATTCCTCTAAAAAATATAAATTAAATATTATTATTCAAACATTTAGTTCAACTAATATTATATATTATGCTATCAGACAATTATTATTACCATTTGACTTTTGAAATCTGCATCAGTAGTAAATTTAGTTTCAATATCCTCTACATCTGAGACGGTCTTCATTGGAAGTTGTGACAATATGTCATTATTTATTTTTGTATTAATAACTGTTACACCACTTTGTAATTGAGCTTCTATTCCATCTAATCTACCTTCTATTCTCTTTACAAATGCCAATGTCATAATGATGTTTTCATGCATAGATTGATTGATATCTTTATGGTTTTTGGATAAATTAAATTCATTATGTGTAGAAGTTGACAGTTCTTTAATATTTGTGATGGTTGATGACATATTTGTATGTACATTAGCTTTAGTAGGTGTTGGATTAACTGTAAAAGAATAATATCCAAATAATTGTAATACACAAAAAAAAGAAATTAGAATTTATTTAACCTGGTTGAGTTATAAGTGCAGCACTTAAATCATCTTCAGACACGTTATACATCAAATTAATAGCAGCTAAACAGATAAGAATTATATTCTTGTAATTTCACTTTTATAAATTTATTAACATTTAAATCTAATTGATCAATGGTTAAATACGTACATGATATTGTATTGCTTTTTAAATGATTAGCAGTTGGCATATCTTTTTAAAGTGTGTTCAAATTCATTTTACACTGTTTTATACTGATTTTTGATGAGGAATTATTTTTAAATATTTTAATTGGTGTTTGTGAAGCACTGCTGCATGCTAAAAGAATATTATAGGTAATTTAATTTAAAAATCGTGTAAACATATAAAAATTAATTCATGTGACATTTTTTTGATGATTTTAACTCAATAAATAGTTAAATATTACTATTATCATTATTTTATTATTTTACTTTTACAAAAATTAACTTCTCTGATAGTCTAGATCTTCCCAATTTTGAATTGGCACTACCATAACTAAAATGTCCTATGCTTTGTTCAATATTAATTATTTTCAATATTAATTATTAATTAGGGCCTATATTATTATCTATACTATTGTTTATATAGGCAGTATAAAAAAGCATAAAAAAATAATCATAATAATCAATAATAAATAAAATGTATATATGTAATGTATTGTTTAACTGAACTCACTATCACTGCAATCTTCATGAACTACGGGAACATGCTTCTTTCTTTTATTTTTACTTTTATTTTTTATATGTTCTTCTGATTCTGATGATGAAGCAGATATAAAAATTTGCCGTTCTTTGAATGCAGCTTCATCATAACAGTCTAAATATATGTTAAAAAAAAAGTTATATACATATATATATATTTATTTTTTTAAAGTAATTATTATATATACAAATTTAAACTTATATTAAAGAATGAGAATTAACAAAGGCAGGTACAAACAACCATTCCTTCTAAACTTAAATTAATGAAACATAATAATATACTAAATAATGAAATATACTTAATAAAATATTCTGATACAATTTTAACCGGATATGTTGGCCAATCGATTCCCGGTTCACACGATGTCTGTATTAGTGTGTTAATATTTCCAGATTTTGGCCATTTGGATATACAGAAATTACCACATGTCACTAACCAAGAATATGGTATAACTGAATATTTATTTTCATCAGCAAAATATCCAACTATCCACTGTAAATTTTTATTTGTTATGTTTAAATAATAAAAATAACTAACCGACAAAATTGTTAAGTATTTACTTTTAACATAATTAATATACCTTAGCAGTGCACATAATTTTATACTTCTTACATAATATTAATAATATAATATATCACCTATATAGGTAGTTTATAAATCATAAAAGGTATTTTAAAAAATAGGTATACTTAAGTATTTCTAAGTAAGTAATTCTAATTAGAATTTATTTGAGAATTATAAATATATATTTAGGGGACCGTCACATCATTATTTATTTTTACTAAGTTACTTTCTTAAGTTCTGTATATTCTTAAGTATATTTTTATTTAAATTAATTTAGATTATTTTGAAATCATAACTCATTCAAAAATAAAAATATTAAAAATATATCCAGTCAATACATCAGAAATAATCTTCTTTATAAAATATATAATAGGTACCCTTGGCCTAAACTGAACTAGAAAGTCGTAATCGTGGAAATCGTGTTCCTACATTATGTGCGAGATAGACAGATAAAACAAATGTTGGTGTGGCAACCCCTTATTATGCAGACGTAGTACCAACATGTGTTGTTTCCGTCTTACACACGTACGACAAATTAAATTTTCATAGTGCACTAGCAGACCCGGCGAACTCCGTTTCGCCACCAGATTCGTTTTATGTAACATTTCGTTTGGTGATTAAAAGATAAAGAAAAAAAATTTTTTTTGTTATATATTTGAAAAGGAAAATATTTATTTCATTTCACAACAGTAATAAATTCATTTCAATTACCTACTAAAATGAAGTGTTATTTAATTGTTTCATTGTAGTGCTCTTTGGTAAACCACTTTGGTTTCCCAACTCGTGAACACGCAACGTATAACTGTCCATGTGAAAAACAATGATTTTCCAAATTTATCCCGCAAACACTAAGCGATTGGCCTTGCGACTTATTAATTGTCATTGCGAACGCAAGGCGAACTGGGAATTGCAATCGTTTGAAGTCAAACGGAAGATCAGTCGGAATCATTGGTATTCGAGGAATACATACATTTTCACCTGCGTACTTTCCGTTAATAATGGTTGCCTCAATTAAATTCGGCATAAGTCTCTTTACCGAAAGTCGAGTACCGTTGCAAAGTCGCGGTGGATTCAAATTACGCAGTATCAAAATAACTGTACCAACTTTCAGTTGCAAGTTATGTGGTGGAAATCCTGGTATCTCCAGAGAGTTCAAAAACTCCGTTGGATAATTTACTACATCATCGGGATTTGTTATTGAATCAACGGATTTGTATGTCACCAAATCGCCAGCAATTTTTGATTGAATGGTGAAATTCAGTGCGTGGACATCATTATTCTTTGCTGCAAGAATTGCTCGTTGTGGCTGTGGTGGTGTAAGTAATAGATCCAGTTTGACTTTTCCACTTGCGCAGCACAATCCAACCGTTTCTCTTTTGAACTTTACCGCATTGCAATATCGGCATATAGTCGTCATTCGTCCAATATCCAAATTTTCATCATCACTGTAGTTCGCAGTGGGATCATATTGGAATGCCAAGCGATTGTATGATGCCAATGATCTTCGTGTGCTCACGCGATGTCTCAATCGGTCATTTTCTCTTATTATATTTTTTCTTTCTTCTCTTAAGTTCCTTGAATAGACTTGTTGCTGGCTTGCATGTCTTGTGCGGCGGCCGATGTTCGCACGTCGTTCTCTAGGCATTTTGGACTATGGACAGAGTGTTGAATTTAACTTCAAATGCACGATCCACATAATTTACACTGAGCTTAAATGAAATTAACTGAGCAGAGAATAATGACTATCTATCACACACTTTATCACGCACCGTTGCTATTGGTTTGAAGTACATGCTATGTATAATAGATGGCGCTGTATGTGAAAAACGATTTCCCCACTTTTCTGTTGAATTTTTCCTGAATTTTCCAGAATTTTCTTTGCTATAAACCTCACGGAGCCCAAGACCTTTCCAACGAATGCAAAACCGTGGAAATCGGTTCGTGCGTTCTGGAGTTATAGCGTCAGGGAGGAAAACCGGACTTATTTTTATATAATAGAGATAGTTCATTGTTAGTTTTGATAGTAAAGTGAATTGACCTATTATAGATTGAAAATTCTATAATATAAATTTATAATTTATAATATTTATATTATAAATTGAATAATTAAGATTATTATTTAGGGCTCTTCGTAACTTTTTATTGATATTATTGTTTTTACGTTATGATCTTTAATATTATAAATTGTCTTGTTTTTATTTATTTTTATTATATGATATTCTTTTTGTTGTAATTAGGGTTTTTAATTTATAATTATTTGAATGCCTACAGAATTAAAATAATATACAATAATAGACAAATGTAGATTAATAAAATAATAATATAATTGATTATTTACCTGATTAGAAGACATGGTTTATAAGAAAAAAAACAGTAACAAATAAATAAATATAAATTAAACAGAATAGGTAGCGAAAAGTAAAAAGCCAAAAAATCGCAATAACTTGCAAACACGAGGCTGCGAACGTATGGCGTGTTGAACGTACAAAATTCATGTCAAAACGCACTATTTTAATAGTAATGGGAAGGGGTAGGTTCTTTGTCGCCGTTGGATTCGGTGGCGGTGCGGTATCGCGCGCGGGTATAGTTTGGGATTTTACAGCAATAACGTCTAAATATAGTAAGATTAACTATTAAAAATTCGTTGAACCATGCGATAACTATACGTCAATGTGAAACGGGCCTATACGTAGAATATCAATTTTACATCTATGCCAGTACTTAAATGTGATCATCACAATACCAATATCTATATTTATATTATGTTACATCACATACATATCTCGTATACACTTTTATACTGTTATATCGGATAAGCATAAATTTGAAGTAAAATAATTGTGTAAAGTCAATAAGATGTTGCAAGGAAGTCGATTTGAGAAGTTACATTTGAGATCTTAAAATCATACTCGCAGAGTAGTTAGAATCCTGAATTTTCTCACAGGGTACCTTCCAACAATTGGAGATTATGGTTGTTCCGGACTTGATCCACTCTTTTATGACGTGTAGTAGGGTTGTGGCGTCACGCTTTTCAACCGGGACTATGAAAACATTGCCAGTTTCCCTTTCATAGCCCCCGAATACCCACTGTCCCTCAACCCTGTGACCTCTATGGTGTTTTCGACGCCTACATTTTGATTTGTCAATCTCAACCGTGTGGCCATATCCTCCCAATTTAACTTTTTTGATCACCATTGCGTCATATGTGACTTCTCGGCAAAATGATG
>NW_020273464.1:0-12790 GCF_003268045.1 Sipha flava
GGGGGAGGTTTTTGGTGGTGCTTTTAGGAGTGGGAGGGGAAGAACAGGACCATGCCGTTTCTTGTATGGATTTTGTGAGGAAGTTAACTGCTTCCTCAATATCATTGGGGAATTTTAAACTTATGTTGAGGTTTATTTTGTTCTCGAGGGAGGATCTGAAGGTTACCCAGTCTATAGTGCCTTGAGTTAAAGTAGGTTTACTTGGTTTGTTTGGTGGCATAGTGTCGATTGTGAGGAGAACCGATGAATGGTCAGAGCAGAGGTCATCTAAGTTGATTACTATACTGTGAAGATTGTTTGGTATTTTGGTTAAGAATATGTCGAGAATGTCTGGGTTTTTTCCTTCGGGAGGTGGGCCAGTATGTTGGCGAGGGCGGAGCATGTATTTTGTAGTTTCGTAATTGCGCTAGGGTGTTAATGGTATTTCCGCGAGGGTTATTTGCGCGGCAGCCCCATTGTGTATTTTTAGCATTTATGTCGCCTCCGAGAATGAATTTTTGGCCAAGAGAGTCGAAGAAGTTTTCATATTGGGTTTTGGTGATTGTGTGGCGTGGCGGGCTGTACACTGCATGGATGTTTATGGGAATATTGTTGAGTGTTGTGCGGATACCACACGATTGCAAGTAATCTGTTTGATATGGTGGTAGGGGATAGAATAGCAAGGATGTTCTTATTATAATAGCAGCTCCTGCGTGAGCAGTGCCATCTGGGTGATTGGTTTTAATAATATTAAAACCTGGGAGATTGAGGTGAGATGAATGCGTAAAATGCGTTTCAGATATTAAGGCGATATCTATTCTATTATTTTGTAGGATGGCTAGTATCTCGTCTCTATGGTTTGTTAGACTATTTGAGTTCCAAGTTAGGATGAGGAGGGATTTTGAAGTTATTTTATTAGTTGGCATTTTTATTGAGGAGACTTGAGATAAGAGTGGTGAGAAGGGAGATAAGAGGATTTATGATTGATTTAAATTCTTCTATAAATTTAGAAAAGGATTGTTCGTTATTATTTGTTGGAGCCGGGATATTATAGGGAGGAGGGTGACCCTTTGTTACATTTGCGTACGTACGTTGATTTGGTAGGTGTTCTTTATTTGATTGTTGGTGTTGGGGCTGGTGTGTAGAGTTGAAGTTGAATGGCTGCTGGAGGCTGGGTTTTATACTTGAGATGTTGGGACGTCTTTGGGATAGTTGTTTGTATATGGTGCATCCCCTGTAGTTAACAGGGTGTGCTCCTTCGCACAGGGCACATTTTGCTGGGAGGTCTGAAGATTTTTCACAGGAAGAAGTGGGATGGTCGTTTCCACATTTGACACACTTTGGGTTGTGAGCGCAATATGTTCTAGTATGGTCATATGACTGGCAGTTTTGACACTGAGGGATTTGGCGTTTTTTATGAGGTTCTTCTATTTTTACTTTTGTGTGAAGTAATGTAGTGATGGAGAAGATATCACTGTCGCTTCCTTGTGGATCGAGGTTGGCGAAGAACATGGGGAGTGGAGTTTTTGTTTGGGCGTGTTTAATATTAATCACGTTTCTGACAGAGTGTCCTATCTCTTCAATTGCTGATGCTATGTCAGTTGTTGGGGTGGAGGGGTGAAGATTTCTGATGACTATTCTGAGTGGTTTATCAGCTTGGAGTTGATAGGTGTGAAATTGTGCATTGATTCCTTTTAGGAAGTGGATTAGTTTTCTATAGCTGTCAGGATTATTTGTTTGAATTTTTAGGTAATTTGAAGTAGATTTGCACGAGAAGCTAGTTGGACCGATTTCTTCGATGAAGCTGTTCCTTAGTTGAAGAAAGTCAATTACGCCTTTGATAAATATAGGTGGAGGCAACATTTCTTTTGGTGTATCGTTTATGGTATGTGTTTGTACTGGATTTTGATGGTCAGGCGATTCAATAGTATTAGTGTCATCGGCGATAATAGGTTCCGAGTCATCTTGCGCGAGAATTGAGTAGCGGTTGGAGGTAATGAATTTCTTTGATTTATTTATGTTTAATGTTGTAGGTGATTGTGGCGGTGAAGTAGATAATGAGCGCTTTTTCGATTTTACTTTATTATTTTTGTCCGTTGATTTAATGATTTTATTGTCAACAATTTTAATTGGGGATACGGTCCGGTTGTTTATCTGCGGCATAATGACGCTATCTTATCGACAGTCGAAAGGTTACCGAGGGAGCGGTGCCTGCGGCTGGTTGCATAAGTGTCGTAATGTATGAGAGGTGAATAATATTTTTAATGTTATTTTAGTGAGAAAATTAAAGTATATTACCCTGCTGGTGGGATGTTGTTGCAGGGTACATCCGAGAATGGTGAGGATTTTTGAGTAGCGTGAGTTCGATACTAGATATAATGTTTTCCGTTTGTATTTGTTAGAGATACGAGGATAACCATCGAGCGTCGGATAAATGCGTGCGCACAGTCGGACTGTCCACGCGGGAATGACGTAAAATATAATTTTTAATTTGAACACGAAATTTATTTAAAGAACAATCATTTTGAATGTATTTCGTTTTAATCGAATAATGGTGAACACTAAGTCGGTAACTATGACTTTTCATAGCTTTATAAATTACCTTATTAAAATCATAATGCGCTTTGGTGTAATTCGAAACAAAAACGATGTACTTACATCACTTTCAAATAAAATATTTATGTTCAATTTTCAAAAGATCGATTCATCAGCATTGGAAATTTTTCGGCAGGTTTGACCGTAATAACCAAAGATATTTTGGTAGTAGTCTATATTTAGTATCGTAATACTTTACGCCCATTACGATGTGCAGAATTCGAGAAAATTACCAGTCCATCTTGCATAATTCATGAAATGTGCTAAAAAAAAACCCATTTCATAAACAGGAAAATTTAAAATAGCAAAGGGGTTGATATTACATAAAACCCCTTTATTCTATATTTATTGTACGTAATACGCGTGTTTTAGTGGGTAGTACTATTTTGGTATCACGAAAACGCCTTAATTTATCAACATAAAATACACACTGAATCTGTATAAATAACGGTTGTGTTTGATTCAAGTATAATTTAAAATAAGAACTGGAACTAAGTTTATTTTACTGAAACTTGACAACCATAAGCAACTCGAAAAACGTTTAAATAATAACACAGAAGTATAGTGTTTTCCTACAAACCTAACTAAACAAGACCAATATCCTTTTATTACTATCATCACAATACTCATATTATTTCATCAGGAAAAATTTTACACGATTGAATCCCATTATAATTACATCAATAATAATATTAATAATAGTTGCATGATTATAAAACACAAATGAAATTAACTTATAGCAAGTGAAAATATTTTATTTCAATAAATATTTTTATTATTATTTTTGTGTTAAAATATTTAAATACTTTTCAATAATAATAAGCATTGAGTATCGCATATTTTGATGTTTGTACTTTATTGTTTTCAACATAAATAAAAAAAAGTTATTGTTTGACGTTTTTAAATTATGGACGCGTTAAATTAAATCCACTCTCATCGAATAACGTAGAACATATTAACCACCGTAAATATCGCTTAAAAAAAACCTTTGAATATGTTAATTAAAAATATAATGTTTGTGTATCCTATAACTTCTTTATTTTTCTTTATTTTAAATTGTATGCATAACACATGGACTACGAGTAGGTATAACAATATAATTTTGTGCTAATATAAAATATAAAGTTATTTTCGACGATATTTTTTTTTTTCTAAAAAATAATAAACGCCCTTCAAATATTTCAAAATTATGAATGAATAATATATCGTTTTTTTTTTCGGAAATCAGATGAAGATAAACATTTAAGTGAGGTATAATAATTTACAATAATGTCAATCTCCGTAATGGTAACGTAAAAATGACGTTGCTTATATTACAACACTATACAAGGGAAGAATTATAAAAAAACTGATTTCACATAGAATATTATGGTATTCCTCCAATATTATTAATATAGGTATATTTAGAAGCCCTGAATAAAATATTTATAGTAATTTTTTTTATAACTTTACAAGTTTATTTAAGTTTTGTATATTTTTAACCAATTTGATATCCCGTCTGCATAACATAAAAAAGTCTATTGGACAAAGAAGTTATTATTGAATATGTCAATGTATGTAAGTCCTTCCACATGTTTTATTTTAAAACATATTGTACCATGGATTTAACTTTGATGGTATCTACACATATGTCAATATAAGTCTGTAATATATAATTATGGACATTTGTAAGAGTTTTCAATAATTAATTTCTGCACATTTCATGGAAAATACATTTTTTTTTCAATTTTTATTTGATAACAATCACTATCAGTAATATTTTGATAAAATATTAATATGTAGTATAAATTATTCATTATACAATTCGATCATATAACTTGAGAAGAAATAATATTCAATGCAATTAAATACATTACATAATTTTTTTAAATAATTTACATCTTGATTAAACGTATTAAAATTTGAGTGTATCTGTGACGAATGACGAATGACGAATCACTATTGTAGTATTAGTTCATTGAATTAAGTCGATTAATATAATGATGGATTTGAGTTTGGATTACTGTGTTCGTGACATTATATGAAATGCGGTTTGATACGAACAAATAAGTGGCCTTTACTAATACTGGTGCAAAGTATTGAAAAATTTAAATGATTAGATTAATTTTTGAACAATTTGGCAGGACGTCATGCTTAAAAATATACAATACGACCATAATGGTTTTTAGATTATTTTATAAGAAAATTCATAAGTATAATAATATTATTATAATTTTATAAGATAAATTAATCAAAACGAGAAAGATGCTATATTTTTCCCCCTAAATAATTAATCAAATTCTCAGTTTAGACACTAATTTATATTTATTTTATTATTATTATTATTATTTATTTTTTTTTTTTTTTTTTTGATACTTTGATGCTGCTTGTACTGGGATTTGCAGATAAAATTATTTATTGATACATATATTTTCATAGTTATTTTTAACGTGAAAATTATTAACACATTTTTCTTCATTAATTTCAATATTCTTTATTGATTTTATTTTTAGATTTAAATTTAATGTTCTTTCCTTGGCCACCTCTGTAAAAGCGTTATTTTTTTTTTTTTTTATATAGTGTTAAGTCGTGACATACAATTGTTGCATTATTTGATGCTCCTATGGAATCGAAAGCAGTTTAATCAAACGTAGTTCTTAAAATAATATTCATCCTTAATCTATAAATCGAAACATTAACAATTATAAACGAAAAGACAATACATGCATTGGTTTTCATTTTATATGGACGTAATTATAACTTAGACAAATTCTTAAAACAAAGTGAGGAAATCTAATTGAAACAAATATTTCCGTATACATCCAAATAGATTGGTAACATTCTTTTTCAGTTTGTGTATTTAAAAGATTTAATTCCTTTTAGTGTCAAAGATTTTACTTGAATCTCCTCGGACTTCGTGAAACTTAAATGATCTTATGTATTTTTCCCATTGGGATTCCGAAATATAGTTTGGATAAGTATAAGATGTTTCATTAGTTTAATGGTTAGCTATGTTATCACATTTATCTTTGTAATAGTAAAAAATCATTGTTTTATTAACATGACGATGGTATTTATTTTTATTGAATCTGTAAACATTTATATTATGATTCGACTTATTATGTATGAATGATGGGATGAAATAATTTTAAACGTTTCACGTTATTGTGATAGAACTGAGTTCATATAATATCACAACAGTATTACACCCCTATTGCATAATGTCTATAAATAATAAAAACATGTTTACAAATAAATTCAGCTACGGATAATGATCAATAAGGAATATTTGATAGTAATTTTTTGATTTAAAATTGCAAAATTAATACAATCTAAATGGTTTTTTTTTACAAAATTGTATACGATGTTTAAGATTTTTATTTAAGTATTTTTGGAACAATGTTTATTTATCAAACATTACATTTTCGTAAACAACTATCATGTACTGGAATTTATGAAAATTATTTTTTCTATTTATTTGATAGGAATATATTTATTATTAGACAAAACTTACGTGACTTATTTATTGGTATAGTCCGACTAAATTATTAACATCTTAGTTAATTGAATACAAGTATAATTATTCGTTTTCAGCTAAAAGCACCGGAAAGGCACGGTACGATTTGTACTTCTCGACTATATTTCATGTTAATTAATAAACCTACAACCAAGCGCACCTTACGTCCAACGAAATAGTCTATACAATTTTATTAATTTATGTACAGTGAAAACGATCCGAGAGAAAATCGCATTCCATATTCGAGCAGCTGCCAGTTTTGTACGCAATACAATATCCTCAGTATACCTAATAAATTGCGACGGTATATTATCAAACTTTCATCTAGGACGGTTAACAGTGTTATTGAGGATTCGCTTTAGACAAGTTTTGTCGTAGAATAATATACGCATCGGTGTTGTTATGTACTCCGTTGTTATCTTTCCGGGTAAAGTATTCAAACATCAAGATACACTGATGAACCTTTGTATTGCAATCTTATTTACGAAAAGGATAGTCGGGACAGTTAATTTTCATTGCAATAACCATCAACCGATTTGGGAGACCGGCTCGTTAGATGGACACAAAGTAAGGGTGTCCGCTTTATTATTTACAAGTACTAAGGACATTTATGACCTGCAGTCCTGTACTCTTGTAACTTGCACAAACAAGCGCGAAGCATGCAAATTTCATAGTCAGAAGTTATCTGCAAAATCGTTTTCTGTCACGGAATAGTTAATGAAAACTTTTGTTGATGTTATTTATATGTATATGTATAAAAATTACGTTAAGTGGTATACTCGTAAGACTGTGATATCATAATAACTTGTTTGCTATTTTGTACACATACCTATACAGATCCAGTGCTGACTCGTAAAATGTCTGATTTATAACATTTTATACAAGATAAATAATTGTACATAAGTAATTCGGTAAGACATATAGTATAGTCTATAATACAATATGTTACAACTTACAACTCGAACGGAATAGAAATGAAAAACAATTTAGGTTTTAATCATTGGAAATCAGTGGCGTTGTGTACAGGGGGCAGTGCTCGGAGGCAATAGCCCCCCCATGATCTTGACAAGATATAGCTCAGGACCTTATGGTTCTCATATTAAAAACAAATCAATATTTATCATTTACTCACAAATATCCTCAAAATACTAATTTTATTTATAACAAATTAACTATGAAAGAAAAACATTTTTTTCAAAATTGACAGACACGTCGTCAAAGGGGGGGGGGGGGGCTTAGAAGGCCTGGCCCCCTAAGAAAAATCAGTGGACCCTTTGATTTTGATTTTTAAATATTATGGTGTTTAGTTATCTCAAACTGGCTAAATCCTGAATGTATATTCCATATGGGCGATTGTAAACTCCGCTAGAATATCGGTTAAGATATTTTAATAAAAGGTCTAGTGTAAACTATGCCAGTTTTTTTCTTACTTGTAATGGGTATATGTAAACTCCTCCAGTTTTTTTTTTTTTTTTTTTGTTTACCTGCTCAGTGCTCACATTGCCACGTGCCTTCTCACATTAAATACGTTGACATCTATTGCGATGATGTATGTCGAAATTAATAGAATTATTGTTATGGTTCGATTCATTTCAAAGTGGATATATATCCACATTGATTCATTTATTAATAATTTTATATTCATATTATCTGAAATAATGATATCGGCAGTAGGTAAGGTATACGTAAATTATACTTTGACCAACATAACCATTCGTAGTCTGCATGTCTCCGTGTATATTTTATATTGAACAAAATATGTCACAACAAAGTAATAATATAAAATTAATTAATGGTCAACGAGGCAATTTATTGATTTTATTTAACAACTAAAAATATAACCAAAACATAAAATATGCGTCTCATGAAATAAAATGGAGATATCTATTAATCTATCTATCTATCTATAATATATATAAAATTGTAAGGGTTTTTCTTCGACCGCGCTAACCGAGAAAACTACTGAACCGATTTGGCTGAAATTTTTTTTGACTGAAACCCGACACTCTGCTGAAGGTTTTAATACCACTTTTGTCAGTAAAAAAGTTCATAAAAGTTCATAAAAAATTAAAAACAAATGTACCTATATTATATATACCTATATATATGTACCTATACCAAACTAAAAAAGTTTATGCATGTATTAAAAAATAAATATATTTTCGGAGATGTAAATTATTATGTTTACAGTGTTGAATGGCAAAAACGAGGTTTGTCACACTCCCACATTCTTTTGTGGTTACAAACGAAAATTCAGCCAGATGAAATTGAAAAAATTATTTCTGCCGAGATACCAAACAAAGACAGAGATCGTATACTTTATGAAATAGTATGCAAAAATATGATTCATGGCCCATGCGGCGAGTTAAATATTAGATCGCCATGTATGAATAATGGAAAATGTAGTAAGAAATACCCTCACAAATTGGTCAAGGATACTCAAACTGGAGATGATGGTTATCCGACTTACCGACGGAGATCACCAGATGATGGACGTTATACTGCAATATTTAAAATTCGTGGTCAAACAGAAATCGTGGTTGACAACCGTTGGGTTATACCGTATTGTCCAGTACTATCTAGATGCTTTAATGCGCATATTAACGTAGAATACTGTAATTCGGTTAAAGCGATAAAATACATATGCACATATATTAATAAAGGATCAGATAGTGCTACTTTTTCTGTTAATCGTGAAAACGATGAGATTACAAATTATTTGAATGGTCGATACATATGTATTTCTGAAGCGTTTTGGAGAATTTTCAATTTTGAAATCCGTGATAGAGATCCGACAGTTCAGCACTTGGCTGTTCATCTAGAAAATAGACAGCATGTTTTCTTTAATGCTAATAATTTTCATCAAGTTATGGAAAATCCAAGAAAAATGACACTAATTGCATTTTTTGAACTGTGTTCACATAATGATTTTGCGAAAACACTGTTCTATCATGAAGTTCCTTCTTATTATACCTGGGATGATAGCAGAGGCTGGTTAAAGAGAAGACGGGGAAAAGATGTTCCAGGTTGGCCAGGAATAAAAATGAACACTGCCATTGGTAGAATTTACACGATTCACCCAAATCAAAGTGAGTGCTTCCATTTAAGATTGCTACTAAATTATGTACAAGGTCCTACTTCAATTGAAAGCTTAAAGGCCTTTGATGGAGTCATTCACGCGACTTTTAAAGCTGCCTGTTTTTCTCTTGGGCTTTTAGAAAATGACGAACAATGGAAAAATGCTCTAGCGAAGGAAACTCTTTCAGAAAGTCCTTCAAAATTAAGAGAATTATTCGCAATAATCATAGTTTTCTGTCAACCATCTGAACCTCAATATTTGTGGGAACAGTTTAGAAATGATTTTGGTGAAGATATTCTTCATACAGAGCGCACTCGATTAAATGACTTGCAATTTACTTTTTCTGATGCAATATTTAATAGAGGTTTGATTGAAATAGAAGATAAAGTTGTTTGTCTGTCTGAAAAATATTTAACTGAATTTGGAATGAACTCACCTGTTTGAAATGAAAATGCATCTGATCCTTTAGAATTCTCAATTTTGCGTTTTTACGATAATAACCGATTACAAGAAATTGTAGAAATCAATTTACCAAAATTAGTAAATGATCAAAAATATGCTTTTAATGTTATTATAGAAAGCGTAATGAATCATCAAAGAAAATTATTTTTTTAGATGCTCCGGGTGGTACAGGAAAAACATTCCTAATTAATTTGTTGTTGGCTCAAATTAGATCCTCTGGTAAAGTTGCATTAGCAGTAGCTTCATCTGGTATAGCAGCAATTCTCCTTAGTGGCGGCAGAACTGCTCACTCGACTTTCAAGTTACTGTTAAATGTATTATTTGATACAGAATACGTTTGTCCGATTCATAAAAATGGCCATTTTGGAAAAAATTCTTCAAGAAACCTCATTCATTGTGTGGGATGAGTGTACATGAGTCACAGATCACATATCGAAGCAGTTGATCGAACATTAAAAGATCTTAGGTGTAATAATAAGTTTATGGGTGGCATAATATTTGTTTTCACTGGTGATTTCCGTCAAACCTTACCAGTAATCCCTAAAGGTACTTGAGCTGATGTCGTTAATGCTTGCTTAAAATCTTCCCCTATATGGAACTATGTTGAAAAACTTTATTTGCAAACAAACATGAGAGTTTATTTATGCGGAGAGGACGATATTTTTCCAGCACAGTTGTTGAAAATTGGAAATGGAACTTTAGAAAATGAAAATGGTTACATTTCTGTCAATCACACGATTATACGGGTGGTCAATAACGTGGAAGAGTTGATTTCTACAGTTAATCCTGACATTTTTAATCTGACCAATAAATCTTATCAGTGGTTATGTGAAAGAGCTATTATCTCTCCAAGAAATGTAACAGCAGGAGAAATTAATGTTATCATCCTAAAATTCGATGGACACTCACGTGAATATCTATCTATTGATACAGTTACATCAACAGATGATGCTATACATTATCCACAAGAATTTCTCAATTCTCTTTCTCTTTCGGGATTTCCTCCTCATAAGCTAAAATTAAAATTTGGTGCTCCAATTACATTATTACGTAATCTTCAACCACCGAACTTATGTAACGGTACAAGATTACAAATAAAATTGTTGCGAAATAATATTATAGAAGCCGTAATTCTTACAGGGCCAGCGAAAGGAGAAATTGCATTTATTCCAAGAATTCCCATGATTCCTTCTGACTTGCCGTTTTCTTTCAAACGGCTTCAATTCCCGGTTAAAGTTTCTTTTGCCATTACCATAAACAAAGCGCAAGGTCAAACATTCAAGTACGTTGGCGTAGATCTTCATACAGTGTGCTTTTCACATGGGCAATTATACGTGGCATTTTCTCGAACTGGGGACCCGAATCATTTTATGATTTTAATTTCAACAGGAAATATAACAAAAAACATCATATACTCAGAAATTTTATAAAATTCTTATTTTAATTCTTTTTTTTTTTTTCTTCATCAACTTCAATCAAATTCTTTATCAACCATAGATTATTTCTTTTTTATCTGTTTTTATTTTTATCATTTATAACGCTAGAAAAATTTCAATCCGTTTTCATTAACCGTTTTTTTATATTTACTTGCCGATCACATTAAACAATAATATTTGAATAAAAAATTTTACATATCATAGTCCGAAGGTAAAATAAACAACCAGTCACGGGCGAAGCTGTGACGGGTCGGCTAGTTATATTATATAATATTATAATAATAATATTCATTTATTATTACTTATTACGTATTACTTTTAATAACATATCATATTAATTTTATACTACAACTCGATTTTCTGCACTGGCGAAGTTTACAATAAAAAAAGGTAATTGTGGCGGAGTTTACATTCGCCCATTCCATATAATTAACGGTCGTATAACAAAAATTAAATTCTGAGATTCTATTTTATAAATATTCGTTACTTGACAATTTGAGATAAGACAATAGTACGTGTATTAATAGATCGAAAACCAGGAATTCCAAATACGGATATCGAACGCATTTTTGATAAACACAACTACAGAAACGAGCCAAAAAAATGTTGGCTTTCTTATAGAAATATGTTTGGTTACGTGCCTGAACATTGATATCAAGAAAAATTAATCTAGAATCCGAAAACCACAAAAAACGAATTGCTGAAGGATATTAACCACATATTCTTTTTAAATTGTTTAGAAGAATATATTATATTCTTATAAGCGATATTATTGCTTTATTCTATAAGATTTTAATGTAACATTAGCTTCGTTAGGTAGAAGGTTCCAACAAAATTATATTAAATATTTATCGTTAGTTGGAAGATTTATCACTGGAAAAGAAACTTCACATGAGTATATAGTTATGAATCCGACCTTGGTGGTGATAAATTGCAATCACACAGGGATATGATTTTGGATGAAGCAAAATTAAAAATGTTGATGATGTTTTGAAGCTAATGAAAAACGATGATGCACTTCGTCAAATGTTACTGAAGTCAAACAAAATATTATGCAAAATTTTAGTTATACCAGGGTCATAATGAACATCTGAAAGATCTGTTTCTGCCCTTGATAGAATAAAGGCATACACTAGGTCTACAATGAGTCAAGCACGGTTGATTGATATTTCAATTGTTCATGTTCACCATTATGAAGAAATAAATTTAGAAATTGTTACAAACCAAATTAACAATTCCAAAGTGCTGGAAAAATAAATTTACTGTACAATACCCATGACTTTCAAAAATTAATTATCATTTTTTAATTCTTGTCTTGTGATTTTTCACGGTGAAAATACTATTAAAATGTTATAGGTAACATACAATACAACAAATAAATATATTTTAGTAATTCAAGAAAAATAAAAATAGGAACTATATGGAAATATTTAGATAACACTGTACATATGATAATGAAATAGTGAGCCTTCCATGATATTTTTAAAACCTAGCGCCTCTTCTGGCGACTGATTTAACGAGAGATCATTGTCGTATTTACTCAGTCTATATTTGGAGATTAATTTTAACAGTGAACACTAAAATACTGCCTATATGTTCATTCGGCACTAAAATAAAAAGCGAACAATAGTTCATAGGTGAATATGTCATACATAATGGAAAGAAGACCTTTCGTATGTTTTATTTATTTTTTTATTTTTTTTTTTTTTTGCTAATGTGTTCGCATAGTACATTTGTATTGAT
>NW_020273465.1:0-8157 GCF_003268045.1 Sipha flava
AATAATAATAATAATAATAATAATAATAATAATAATAATAATAATAACAATAATAATAATAATAATAATAAAACCTCTCTGGGCACCCCTGCGAAACGCGCGGAATAAAACGCCGACGCGTCATTAGCTGCAGTTAATTTATTATTAATCGCCGCGTCAACGCCTTAGATGTATTATGTGTTCGTACAGGTATAATGTACGCATACACACACACACGCACGCACGCATGAACACGTACATAAAAGGAGACCGAGGTTGGCAAGGATTCCGTTCTCGAGGACTGCCAGGATAAACGGCGGTGACGGTGTTCGACCGGCCCGGCGAAGGATACGCATAACGCGCGGTACCTAGCAGTCGTGCTACTATGGATCGCCCGGAGCTAATTGCTCATCGTACCCGTATGTCTATTTATCATCGGGACGAGACAATACGATACGTTCCCATTGTTTTCCGACGTGTTTTAAATACTATGCGCGCGCGCACGACCGTGCACAAATAATAAGATACAATGTTTGTTCGAAATAATAAAGCGATGAAACGACGATCAACGCGGAAACGAGTGCGCGACAATAAGATCGTCGCGACTGCAAGCGGTCCGATATGGTATTTGTCCGAATACCGTCACCGAAGTCGTTCGGGACTTTTGATCGCGCATAGAACTAAATGCACAATATTTTTATGTTAGCCCTTGACTAGTGACGTAGTTTTTTATACTCATATCACATACTTTGAACATACGTATTTCTTACGTAAATGTTTGGTTTCTTTTTCGAATATTCGTGATTATGTGATTTGTATTTCGTGAATTCTTACATTTATAACTGCTTGGACATGAACCGAAATGATATTCAAAAACATAAACAAGATTTATACACACATGCAAATACTCATCATACACTTTTACTGAGAATAATTATACCTAATAATAATAATAATAATAATAATAATTATCCAACTGCAATGATTTATCATTTCTTACTAATTTATACAATTAACATAACCATAACGAATCTATATCATATGGATTATTATAATTATTATTATTTCAACCACCGAATATTTTTTCTACGCACGCATTCCTACGACGTGCGTAACCCACCATGATACGTATCTTGCAGATTAAATGGCACTAAATGCCGCAACAACATTTAATAACGATGAAAATCGTCAAAACTCGATCGCCCCGGAATTCAGAATTCTTATGCTCTTCGTTGTGTATTTATTCTTACGATTCATGTTGTCTGTATTGTAATGAATATGAACAGTAATCTATTGGTAAATTGACATCAAGTGATTAAATACAATTAATATCTAATCCTACCGTTGAATGAGTAATATTTCCAATACAAAGCGAACCGCCATAATTAAGCTGCTGCGATGAAATAAATTAATAGGTAAACTACAGTAAATAACAGTAAGATATGCATGTATTATACGAAATACTGATGCACTTGGCTTAAAATAAGGTGGTCAGTAAAACTTTAAAATCCGACAGTGAACAATATTGTGATCAACACCGAATGCGAATTTTTTGAAAAGACATCATTGTTTAAATAACGTAAAATAATCGTATTACCAGCGTTGAACAACCGTAAGGTTAAACTAAATCGAAAAGAAAAAACGCAAAACTCTATCAGTGTTGTTGTTATTATTTTCAGAAAGGTCGTTAAAATAAGAAAGCTTATTGTACGGTTTAACACATCGAGTTCGGTTACATTTACAACTATCGTTACGCGGAGAAACGGTGAATGACAAAGTTTCCATTATCCCTCTCCATTCAGTAGAACATTAATAGAATTAATTCGGTCAAGCTAGTCGAGTTAACGGCGAATATATGTACCAGCGTTTTGTCATTATATAATGAACGATATCGGTGTACTCGTATAAAGCTTACCCCCTTACGAATGATGGGAAAAAAAGGGAGATGAGAGTTGTATACATAGAGAGAGAGGGACAGACTGACGAGACTAATGATTCGATAAAAACAATTGGAACATAAGTCGCTGCTGTTGGCAATACATTTCCGAATAATTGCTACCGCCACAAAAGCAGAAGCCCACTCGCCTGTGTCCTATACTAACAAGGGTAATTATCTCTTAAATCTCCCTCGTCACCACCACACGTCTACCATTGCCGTACCAGTGTCCGTTTTCACGCCACGGCACAGTGGTCCATAAAAAAAAAAGTTGGAAAAAAATATTTTCATGGTGATTTTTATTATATTTTGATTTAAGCAAATAATAAAAAGTATTTAATATTTTATTTCATTGTTATTTACAGTAAATTAATTACGAATTAGTTTTTTATATATTAATCTACATTTTAATATACAAATGTTCACAATATGCTAGTTGTTTTCAATTTAATTATTCGTACTCCATAAATTCGTCTTCACTATTTTCCTCATTAATGTAAAAATCCTCTTTATTTTCTCCTACAATACATACAAGCAGTTTTGCTTCATCGCATAATGTGGTTGATTTTTTATTGCTAATTTTTCTTCTACTCGAAATAAGTGGATCTGATGAAATGAGCAAGTTATTAAATAAATCTTCCATTGTATGTTTTCTGGATATTTTTCTTGTGTTATTTTCCCTAAACCTCTTCATATCCTTATTCCTAGCTTCCTGTGCTTCTTCTGATAATAAACCGATTGGCAATATGGCATTTTCAACAATTTGTGTTCCGTGAATCAAAATTTTGTGAACGGATGCTGGTAGATAAAACCATGGATATTTACTAATGAATAATTGAGCTGTTTCAAATGCATAATTATTGAATTCAACTCCTAAAATAATATAAAGAAAACTAATATTTTTTAAATGGTTATGCATTCATTACCTATTTATTAATTATTTTATTAAGCTAGTAGAATACCTAAGATACTATTTTAAATGACATTATTTTGTTTTATATTACCTTTAATTTTTTCACCTGATGATATAACTTCAAGTATAACTTTGAATCGTACTATGATATTTTTATCAACACCGGTTATAGAAGATGATACGTCTGGATTAGAAAAAAATCGTCTGGCCGTGTTACCATCATTAGTCGTGCCACTTCCTCCAGGACGAGGTTGATCAATCAACAGACCCAATTCTTGTCTAAACTTAGTTTGTATTTCCTTTTTCTTTTTCTTTAACATTTCTTGGTCATCTCCCCGTGCTTGCCATTTTTTAAAACCTAATCGATACGCAACGTGAATGAGGCATTCAAAAAATCTTATCCAAGCATGCAAGGATGATAAACTAAATGACAGTGTTGATGGATCAATTGGACGTTGTTTTATCGTATTTAAATTGTTCATATCTTTTGGCCCTGCACCACATATATAACATTTTTGTGCCGACTTATTATCTGATATAGCATTACATACTTTTCCATCGATCATAGTTAACACAAGCTCATGTTTTACTGATACAAAATCGTCATTTCCTAAATTAACTATTGAAGATACCAAGTTTTGAATTTGATTCGATATATTTGATACTTCGTTTTGTATCAATTCGGTCGTTTCTTTTTGAAATTGTATATGAATTGGTCGGCAGTATTTGGTTGAAGATGTTCTTGGATTTTTCCAAATAAATTCTTTTAATACCTCTTTTGATTCACCTGAATACATAATAATTTGAATTGGAACGAAAGATGTCAAAAAAATATTGCTATCACTCGCACTCTGGACATCATTAAATTTTTGTTTATATTGGGCCAGCCCTGATGACCCGTCCAATCCCCACTTACTAAGCAAAACAACTGTATTATTTTTAAATTCGTATGCTGATAAATTTTCAATAGACTGAAATATTCGTTGTACAGTATGGTTCAATAACGATTGCAGAGTTGCTTCCGCAGATATTTCTGTAATTAATACTTGGTCTTTTTTGGGATAACATTGGGACTTCGCTTCGAGTATTTTATTGTATGCAGGATATATATTTGCATTTCTCTGTTTTGCCTGTAATCGTATTAATGTGTACTGTGATTTGGTGAGTTTAGCATCTATAATTAATGCCAATGCATCTTCTTCAGAACACATTTGAACTGGTTTAACATTTTGAAATGCAGTATACGCCCTTTGAATGTTCAAAGCACGAGTAGGAGTAGTAGACGTCGCTTCTTTTAATAATTTAGCAGCATCGACATTTCCGGTTTCTTTTAAACTTAACTGTGCCGTATAAACAAGTTCTTCTGTTGAGTTCGACGTACGCAATGTCTGGGTTTTATGCCTTTTTGTCTTGTCACACGCTTTAGAAAAAAGCACCTTTGGTCGTCCTACGTGGGACATTGGTAAACTTTTTGAAACTTCAGAAAAAATAAATTTTTTGTTTAGCCACGTTTCAAAAAATTGTGTCAAACCGATTTTTCGTTCTATTGCATTTCTGCCATCGTTTATCAAATTCGTTCATAAAAATATGCAATTTTTTTTTCAAATCACTTTGATAATTTTCAGATTGCTCTTTCACATAATCCACTTTACATAGAACAAAATCATAGAGGGCCTCAACTTTATAATTTTTGTTAGATTTTAAATCTAATATTTTGAAGTATAAATCTCGGTGTGTTAATTTTGACTTCATTTCATTCAACAAATTCTAAACAAAAATTATTTATAAAAAATTGGGCAAATACGGGCAGCTGGAAATTATGAAATCTTATTTAGGACAAATTATAGAATTATACTTAACCTACGCTCTCACACTACTTCACGCTACTTTTTTTAAAAACTACGACTATTTTAGATTTTTATGTACAATAAAAACGTATTTTAAATATAATTTAACTAATTAAAATAATATGTTCTAGGTAAATAAAAATATAAATTTTAGTAAATTTATTTTCCTTACCTTATAAGCTTTCCACTGGTACCAAATATGTCGATTAAATATTAAATATCTTCGAACAAATGTCGGGAAGAAATGAGTACTTAGAGTTTTGTGAGTGTACGAAAAATACTATATCTTGTTATCGCAAACATTAAGCGATGTATTATCTTCACTAAAAGTGGTACTATTAAACTAATAGCTATTAGATTAAATGTTCATTCTCATATAGAATACAAATCAACTTTTAAAAATAGTTAATTCCAATAATCATTTTCAACATTTTTTCCTTTTTTTTTAATTTTTTGACCACTGTGGCACGGCCTCTCTCTTATGTCAATGTTATTGTTATTGCTGTAGTATTATTATTATTACCAGCGCGGTTAACGTGAACGTGTGGCACAAAAAACAAATGCGATTCGTTTATTGTACGACTTTTTGTTTGAGTTCGTTAACATCATAACGCCGGCCGACAAGCCATTAGTTTTTACCACTCCACTCCTACGCATCAACGACCGAACTATTTATTTTTGTTTTTATTTTTCGCTGACGTAATAATTTCGCGTTTCGCCGAAAAACATTATCGTATAGTTATTTCATTTTATGCGGTCCTATAAATAATTGCAATACGCGGTTCAGTTGACAATTAGAAAAAAAAACATTTCCAAGTACCTAGCCTACTATAGATCGAAAACCAAAAGGGAAATAATTATGCACAATGAGATCAAAGTTTTGCATGAGAAATTTATGTGTTAATTGTATCTATTTTGCACTCTATTATCAGTGACGAACCATGAAAAAAATAAATCTTATTATTTCTAGAACAATCCGATTGAATATAAGTTATATAGTATATTATTTAAAATTTAGTCTTCCATTTTGTGAACAATTGTTTATGTGATATTCTAGGTAGTTACAAAACAAACTTTACCATATTACACAGCTTATAAAATTTAGAACACCAAACTGAAATTATAATTATTAAATCTAAATGGGACTTTAAAACAATTGATCTATTCTGTCAAAGTTTGCATTGTTCTGACGAAAAAAAAAAAAAAGAAGGTTATTGAAAAACAAAAATCATGATGCTCACACTATTACACTTGTGTTTTTTAATTGGATAGCTTTTAATAACCTAAGTAGAAATTCTTCGAAATCGTCGATAAAATCCTGTTAATAACAAAATCGTTAATTTTCATTTAATAATAGTGCATGTATTTTTGTCGAAAACGATAGACTGCCGGGAGAAGATTACAAAAAAAAAAAAAAAAATACAAACACATTTATAAAAATGTAATGTTAATGATATTCGAGTTAAGCATTGAAACCTCTTAAATTTTATTGTTCCATTCATAATATCCCAGTTAAATTGTTCACGTCATTATTATTAAATCGTAGACAATAAGCAATTCTTATATTCTACACTTCAGTCACCGAGTGTGCGTTGTAATGCATATTCAACGAATTTAATAGATATTGTAACCTTTTATTGATACCAGGTAAATAAAATCTGATCAAATATGTATACGAATCGGATTAATTATAGTATTATTATTTAATTTAATAATGCAATTTTTTGCAATTTCCAACGTTTTTGCAATAATTACAATTTTTGTATACTTCACGTGATAAAATATACAAATTTATAATATAATTTCTAAAGTAATTTTACAATAAAAATATAACTATGAAATAAATTTTTACATTTAGTTTAATGTAGTTTAGTATTTTTAAAATTTTATTTGGCAGAATTATCCACAAAACTCACAAGTTTAGAAGAATCAAATAGTCAATTACTTAATAGTTTATACATATTTAGTAAAATTGAAAATATTTCGATAAATATTCCAGGTTCCAATGGGAAAATAATATGACAGGAAATGAAAAAATTAATTTAGATACAACACCAACATTTTTAAATATGCATCGGTAACAAGTGTAGACGTTGAACATACTTTTTCATTATATAAACATATTTTAAGTAACAGACGATATAATTTTCAAGAACACAATTTAGAGATATATATATAATTATAAATTTTATTTCAGAAAAATTATATATTTTGTAAATATTATATTAATGTCCATAATATTATTTAACTAAGTAATTAATGAACATATTTAATATGATTTTACTATGTAATTTTAGTATATTTCTCATAGAAATTTTAACATATTTATACTGCAATTTTAATATATTTTTACCGCAATTATATCTTTTTTTTCTTCTTTTATTCTGTCTTTAATTATAATTAACCAATACGTTTTTTTTTTTTTGTATTGAAAAAATAAAAATTCTATATTATATGATGATAACTTAAAAAAAAAATATTTGCGTAATTACACGATAAAACATAAATAAACTTTAAATTTATTTTATTTTTTTTCCATTAATAATCTGTGTTTATACAAATAATTACTATGGCACTATAATAATATCAAACAATGTTTTATATATACACATAAATGTGCACAGGCACTGATGATTAGCGTATGATCGGAAATTCGTGGATTTCGTTACTGTTTTTTTCTACAAAATTATCGCCAGCAGCACGTTTATAAATGTCTTACGTGTCCAATGAACTAAAAAAGTCATTATTTTTACAATAAGTGTAAGTGTTGTAGTAGATTTATATAAGAAGACTGAAGACTTGAGCGAAGAACCCATCCAGTGATGGGACTTCTTTGGAGTTGCGGATGGGTTTTATTCAGTCAGGAGGTCCCGACACCATTTTCGTTTCAAATGTCGTCCAGGGTCACCTGGAATGCTGGGAGTGGATAAGTTTGAGATTAGAGGATTACGGTGGTTGGAGAGATTTGAGTGGAATCGTTTATACAAAGTTTTGGCTACGAGTTGAACTGTTGGAATAGATAGGTCCTTGTGGAGTGTATCGTTTGAGACGTAAAAGGGGGCTTTGGTAATTTGTCGAAGGTATTTAGATTGGAATATTTGAATTTTATTTATGTTAGATGGTTTGGCTGAACCCCAAAGTTATATACCATATGACCATACGGGCTTTAGTAGCAGTTTATATATAAGTATTTTGTTGTTCAGATTGATGTGTTTAGATGTAAGGAGTAGACGTAGCTGACGGGATCGGTTATTCAAGGCAATACGTTTGGTATGGATGTGGTGGGCCCAGGTCAATCGACGATCCAGGTGGAGTCCAAGGTACTGGACATTTTGTGTGGGTGGAATGGGTATGTTATTGAGGGTTATGGTAGGGCAGTTTCTAGGCCTTAGAGTGAATGTGCAGTGGGCTGATTTTGATTCGTTTATTTTTATCCCCCAATCTCTGTACCAGTTTTGGAGGAGATTTAAATGGACTTGAAC